>NC_133769.1:270245839-270261039 GCF_003597395.2 Chelonoidis abingdonii
GGCAAGGTTTTGGGGGGACCAGAGTGTACCAGGCACTGGAATTCCTGGTTGGTGGCAGCGCTACAAGTACTAAGCTGGTAATTGAGCTTAGAGGAATTCATGCTGGTACCCCATCTTTTGGACTCTAAGGTTCAGAGTGAGGAATTATACCATGAGAAGGTCAGCGGAGCTACGCCATATTAACTAAGTGAGGATCTGTCCATTAACTTTTAGCAGGAAACTTAGGCTCAAGTTCTTTTGGCTGAAAACTTGAATAACCTAGTATTACAGGTGAACTGTACTGTGAATGTTAATGTACAAGGTGAAAATCAATGCAAATCTAAATAATTCAAGGTGAAGGTAAATATTAAAGATGAACTGTAGTGTTTTCAAACAGTAACCACCTGACCTTACAAAGGGCAGCTGAATGTGAAAATAAATATAGCTGTTATTTCACCTCAGTTTTAATATTTGTGCTCCTTTCTCTGTTTTTTGTAAGTAGTTAATGTCCTTTGATTGTTAATTTCCTCTGTTTTTGTACATTCTAACATGAACTGGGCTGGTGATATCAGAAACAGACAAGAGTGTAAGCATATGTGAAAAAGTAATAATGAACCATTTAGTACTGAAAAATATAGCTTTGTATTATTCTCCATTGAGAGGTCTCCACTAGTCCTCCCCAATAACAAAATTAGGTGTTACAGATACCACATGCCCTGAGCATGCTGGGATTGTGAGCAAGAGATTGGCGATCACATGGCAGTAATGTTGCATCTGTTAAACAAAGTAAAAATAAAGATGTATTTAATTAAAAACGTTGCAGATCTCCTTTAGCACAGAATAGAAACTGATTTAAAACCCCCCAACAATGATCTGCATGCTACTGATATCACAAAGATATTTTACAGCAATGCAACCCATATAACAGGGTTCGGCAACTTTTGGCACATAGCCCAGCAGGGTAATCCTTTAGTGGGCCTCGAGACAGTTCGTTTACATTGAGCGTCCACAGGCACAGCCCCTTGCAGCTCCCAGTGGCTGTGGTTTGCCTTTCCCGGCCAGTGGGAGCTACAGGGCGGGCCATGCCTGCAGATGGTCAATGAATGCAAAATCTCTCACAGCCCGCCAGTAGATTATCCTGATGGGGTGCGTGCGGCAGGTTGCTGAACCCTGCTATATAAAAAATGCAAAAACTATCATTTCCTTTAGAATGGACAATTTGTATAAGTGCATTCACCATGTGAACTTTTAGTACTCTGGGCAGAGCAGAAGCAGAGCAGTGTTCACATTTCTTATGAAAGTCCTTTAAGAAAAAGTTATTTGGTTAGTTTAACCACAGCACTTTCATACTATCCTTTGAAATAGTAATGAAACAAAGATTTTCCTAGAAAATACTCTTGTGCAACAAATCATATAGGCCTTAGTTCCAAAAGGTACTTCAGGAGCACCACTGGTACCACTACATGTGAGTGGTCCTATTGACTTCAGGGGATTACGCATATGTTTACAGAAATGCACGTGCTCAAATACCATGCTAAATGGGAGCGTTATTTCCTGTTTCTCCCTGTATGCAAAGTTAACCCATCTTGATTACACATGGAGATGGGCACGTAAATTGTGAACGTATTAACTGAATAGTTTGTTCAATAAGATTTTGCAATTTTAAAAAAATAAAATATTTTTCCCATTATTCTGTCAGTTGTAATAGCAAATATGCATACATTGAATTTCAGTTTTGAATTGAAACAAATATTCACATATTGGTGCACTATTCACCCAACTCTAGTTATGAAACCTTGAAATTCTGATGACTTAAAAAGGGTAGAATTAAATATAAATAACATTTCTGGTCAGATGTTGCATGAAACTGAGTGTTTACACATTCACGCAGGAAGGAAGAGAGCACTAGGTAGGATTTAGTCAGAGCAATTACTATGGCTTTCTGTAGTTAGTTTCCGTGGCAACCTCTCATTTATATGAACCAATTTTCTTAAAAATATCTCATCCTTTAAGCAGGCATGGGATGATATTGTATGTATACTTTACATTCCTATGTCAAAAAGAAACATGACTATTTAACTGATACCAGTACCTCATAGAATGTACACTACTACTACTGATGAGAGTGTGATGGCTTTAGCAGTTTTTCACCTCTTCTTTGCACTAAGGGTGACAGTGCAAATGTCAGGTTTGGCACCAAAAGACAGGATTCTGCTAAAAGTTGTTTCTCTTCCCCATACCTCCTCCTTTAGTGTTTGTAATGTGTCTAGACATTCCATTTCCTCTTTGAATTATGTCAACATTTCTGTCTTCCACCCCTACTGACTTGATAGGCAGCACTTAATTTATATTACATATTTGCTTACTTTCACTTGAGAAATATTCTTTTGTTTTATTTCTATAGTGTAGTGACGTACTTACTGACATTTATATTCTATGCCAAAGTGACATGCAATTCACGACAATGTGAATCACAATTTATCTCCTTTGGTCTCCTGTAAAGTTGAGATTGCAAATAATAAATCTTCTCAGTATGAGAGTTATTTATTTCCCTTCAAGGATTTTCTCTAGTTTTAAAGGGGGAATGAGCTTGCGTTGCACTCCTTGTTTTTTTATGACCCTTACCTTTCTGGCCCAAATACCTATTCTAAAACTTTGGCTATATGTAGGCATTTGTGTTTAGGAAATATTTTCCTTGTCCCAAAATGGCAGAAACTTTGAATATTCCTATGACAGTAATTTATTTGTGACAAGCATTGTTGTGTGTAAGGTAACCTAATAATCTGACCATGACTTCTGACAAAACTTTTTTACCCATACACATGATCATTAGCTGGTAACAGCAGTTGACTTGAAGTTGTATCATCTCAGCAGTCTCTAAGAAACCATAATAATGTTCCCTAAAATAGTTATCTCAACTCTACACCTCACTTCTCAGTAACGACTGCTTTTCTATGTAGACATGTTTTCAGTTCTTCCAGCTGAAATATCTAAACCACTGGTATTGCAGAACATCTGCTGTAGATGTGGTAGGATTCTGATAGGACAAAGAGAAGTATGAGAAGAAAAGTGAAAGTGGGAGACAGACAGGTACATCTTTGACTTAGCTACATGACAGTTGGTCATGAAGACATTTGTCTGTGGCTTTAGTTAGTGAGAAGAGGAAGGCAGCTGGATGAGAGGGGTTCAAGGAAAAAATTGGAGGAAAGGAAATCCAGGTAACAAGTATTAGGACTTTGCAGTTAAAGGGAAGGAGAGAGGTAGGATGAGAGAGAGAGAGAGGAACAGAAGGTGTAACTGAAGGAAGTTTATTACAAGCTAGGCCTGGAATTATAGTCAGTAGGGCCAGCGTTTTGCATTTCATAACAACACACTGTAAATGTGATCAACTGCCTCACTTTAAACCTTTCAAATGCTTTCTTTTGTCACCTACAATGACACTAGCCATGCGTGTCCAATGCCCTTAGGACCAGATTCTCATTTACATTAAAGCACCTTTGCGCTGCCAGCATCAGTGCACATGGAAATCCGATCTTTGGTATTATATACCATTAACTTCGCATATAAACACAAAACGCTGGTGGCCTGTTAGACTTGGTTATAAATAGATATTTCTGACTACTAATTCAGAGTTCATATTTTGAACATTAGTGTACTTACAACATAAGCTACTTATAAATTCAGTGAAAGTGTGTGAATAAAGGATGTTCCACAGGGTATTAGAGAAATAATTCTGTTACTCCAGTCTAGTGCTTGGGGCAGAGGCAGACATGGGAGGCAGAGAGGTTTTAAGGCACTTTTGTGGTCCTATTCTAGGGGCTATAGGGTCCTGTCCATCCCTAGCGTAAGTTAGAGTAGCCTCATGGCTGCTCTATTTTACACTTTGCTTCCCATGGATCTCTATGGGTCTTAGGAAGCAGAAAATAGCCATAGTGCAATCCAGCCACATCTCTGATCCAGCAATCCTCCCTTTACATGGGGGGCTGGGAGCAAGCCTGTGATGAGTCCTTGCATTAGCTCTGTGGCTGGGCAAGGCCTTTGCAAAAGCAGTATTCTCAGGGAGGCATTTTTGCTCACTTTAAGGCCTTTTTACTCTGCCAGACCAAAGTAAACGGGCCTTAATATAACTGAGAATCAGGCCCTTTAGATGGATCTGGACATTTTCTCTTCCTTAAATCTTACTATAAATACGCTTTAAGTCTGAATTGTGAGAGTGAACCTGGCTTCTGAATACACAGGGGCCAGAATCTTCAGTGCTGTGTAGGTGCATAGTATAGGGACAAGCACACTGAGACTCATGAGGGGAAATCTTTTGTCTGAAGAGTTTTCAAAAAGGTGACTTGGGTGCTCCCAAGGCAGCTGTTCAAACTTTGTTTTTTGCTTATTGTGGGCAAGTCCAAGTGGCCAGGTGATCTAAATGGATTTTCAAACTATGTGAGGGCTACATAGTTGGATGCATGCTCTGAAAAGTCATAACTTCCCAGTGGCTAGGTGCTGGCCTGTTTTTCTCCCCAGTGCCTAATCAGGGCTTCTGAGGCTGCTTATAGAAGGCCTCCCAGGATAACTGCTGACAGAAGAAAGAGTATTAGTGAAAGAAAACACAAGTACAGGTTGGTGATGCCGCAGAAAATTTTATCTAATAAATTGATGGGGAGGGGATACAGAAAGAAGAAAAGATGGATTGGGAGAATTACGTGGGGTGGGGCTGCGGGAATTGACCAGGAGGTGTTCATTTTTACTTCCATGTATACATGACAGGTACCTTGGTGGCCTGCAAGGAGTACCCCATATCCACCTGGAACAAGATGTGAATGGCCAGTGCTTGGAATCTACACAGGAGAACTTGTTTGTTTCTGCTGGGGGGAGGGGGAAATGATTGGTTAGAAGGAGGTTACACTTCAGCAGGTAGCGGGGGCACTCGCAGCAGAGACTGAGGCAGAGTCGTAGCAAATGAGAAGTCAAAAAAAAATCTGGAAACACATTCCTGTGCTTACGACAAAGCTCAAGTAATGAAAGCTTTGACAGGATGCATCAGAGCTGCAGAAAACTTACTACAAACCTAGAATCAAAATGACAAAAACTGCCTGGAATGTATTCTATAAAGCATACACAGCTTCAGCAAACCCTGTCAAAAATTCAGGTTAGAAACAAACTCACTCATAACTTGGCTCATCTTTTGACCACATAAAACAGCACATAACTATTTAATCACATTTCAAAACAGATAGGCTTCTAAGATGAACTTTCAAAGTGCTTGTGGCTTAATGTGTCTTGATAGTCATGTGTATACTTACAAAAGTAGGTAAGGAAAGGGTGAGTTTTGGAAATCTGTTCATATATCTAGGTACTTATGTAGCTAAGTATCTGAGCTACTTCTGCACCTGTAGAAGTAGCCTGAAAGGTAGCAAAAATCAGTTTTTTTTTTCTTTTTCCTTTATTGTCTCTCACGTGAAAACCTAAGAGCGGATTGTGGAAAAGTAAGATGAAGAATGGGTTTTGCATTAAGCTCTAAAAGCTCTGAGGTTAGTAGCCATTCTTATTTCTTGAGGGAGTGAGTTCCATAATTTAGGTCCAACTCTTGTGAAAGGTCCATATGTCTCTCCCTTTGGTTTCATATTTCCGCTGCAATGGATCTGTTGGAAGGTCATGGTCACAAAGGCATGATCAATCTCTCAGGTAACCAGGGCAATACCAAGGAGTACTATGAATAGAAAGAGAGCCCCTGAACTGGACTCTATTCAGTGGAGAGCCAGCACAAAGCATGGAGCAGTGGAGTGATGTGTTCACGGTGACCTGTGCTGAATGGCAGACAGTCAGCTGAGTTTTGTTCCAGTTATTTGGCTTCATTCCCAGATGTGATTCTGCTGATGCCTATTAAAGTTGAAAGAGCTGGTACACAAACATTAACCCAGTTATGAGCCTGATGCTGCAAGGGGCTGAGCCCCCGCTAAGAGATGCCAAGTGTCCTCAATTCTGTTTGACTTCAGTGGGATTTGAGGGCTCTCAGTCCCTCACAAAAAGTGTTTAGCACTTCGTAGGATTTGACCCAAATGTGCCCAAATATCTCATTTACTTGCAGATTCACAAACTGTTAGGGGCCATCATCATAACATCGTAATAATGATCCATCTAACCCAACATCCTGCATCCAGCAATGGGCCGGTGTCAGGTGTTTTGTACAAAGGTGCAAGAAACTTCATAATGGAATGATTTGCCCACAGAGGAAGTTTCTTCCTAACCCTCTTAATTAGTGGCTGATGTATGCCCCGAAAAATTAGAGTTAATGGCTCTGATTCAGCAAAACATTTAACCACCTTCTAAACTTCAAATGATGCTTAAGTCTATCCCTGTTCATCCAAGCACTTATGCATGTGCTATAGCTGGTACAAAACTCACTGCTTATCTGCTATAGCTGGTTGTAGCGAGGGGGGTCCCCTCCCCCACGCTCCTGAGACAGGGAATAGGCCAGAAACCCTGCGGTCCTGGGCAGAGGCCCGGCCACCTGTTCCCGCCCCCAGGAAGTCAGGGGGCGGGACAGGAAGTATAAAAGCCCGGTCCCAGCCCTCAGTTAGAAGGAGGTCGCCGGAGAAGGCAGACGTGGGTGCCCGAGCTCCCGCTGGGCCCGGCTTACCCCACGCCCGGTATCCGGAGGGGTCCTGGCCTGACCTCCCCTGGGGCCAGCACCCAGAGCAGCGGGCCGAGCCTTCAGACGCCTGCCCTGTGGAGGACTGGACCAGACCGCCCGAACCCCGGGACGCTGAGGACTGGACCAGACCACCTGGACCCTGGTACCCCGAGGACTGGACCGGACCGCCCGAACCCCGGGACGCTGAGGACTGGACTGGACCGCCTGGACCCCGTATCCCCGAGGACTGAACAGACGCCCGAACCCGGGAGCTGACGGACTGGACCGGACCACCTGGACCTCGAGTACTCCTGAGCTTGGACCAACCGCACGAACCCACGATAGCTGAGGACTGGACTGACCCGCTGCGAGCCGGCTGAGGAACCTATGATCTGGGAACCCGGCGACGCTGGCGAAGGCAGGTACCAGGGAGGGGGAGGTTGAAGCACCCGGGGCGGCTGACTACAGTCAGGCCGCAGAAGGCCCCGATGCCGTGGCCATGTGCACGGCCAGGATCCCCACTGACCATCCGGGTCAGTGTGTTTCGGTGGGAACCCTGCTGCTCACCGCCGGTCATGTGTTTCGGGCCGGATCCCCACTGACCGCCTAGCGGCAACAGCCGCTACTAGGGCCCCGGCTGGAACGCAGGGAGTGGGAGGGCCTGCATTCCCCGGCCACCCCTTAAGGGTGCAGACTCCGCTTCCTTTAGCTTAACTGATCGCCTCCAGTTGTCCCGGCTTCTGCGCCTGCACAAAGGGCCAGAGCCCCTAAACTGCTTATTGCTCTGCCCTGCCCCAAAGGGCCAGAGCCCCTAAACTGCTTATTGCTCTGCCCTGCCCCAAAGGGCCAGAGCCCCTAAACTGCTTATTGCTCTGCCCTGCCCCAAAGGGCCAGAGCCCCTAAACTGCTTATTGCTCTGCCCTGCCCCAAAGGGCCAGAGCCCCTAAACTGCTTATTGCTCTGCCCTGCCCCAAAGGGCCAGAGCCCCTAAACTGCTGATTGCTCTGCCCTGCCCCAAAGGGCCAGAGCCCCTAAACTGCTTACTGCTCTGCCCGGCTCCAAAGGGGCCAGAGCCTCTAACCTGCTTGTTGCTCTCCCCTGCTCCAAAGGGTCAGAGCACCTACACACTTTGTTCGCCGTCTGCCCTACCCAAGGGCTCGGACTGCAGACTACATTCGCTCAGCCCCTGCAACCAGGAGCTGAGCCCCGGCCAAGGCCGTTACACTGGTACAAAACTCACTGCTTATCAAGTCACCATGAATTCATCACCCTAGTGTTCTACTCTCTGCACTGGCTCCCCCTAGAATACAGAGTCCAATTCAAAGTCTCTGTCTTAATATTCATCACTGTTAATTAATATGAAGAACATGCTGAGGCAAAGCATCTCTCTCACACACATTTTTATTCTGTCTAGTGTAACCAGGAATGTTCTCATGATCCACACTCAGCTAAATCTTTTTGAATCCTGCTCAGAGGGCTTGAAAGATGTCTTGTAACAATATCTTGTGACAGTGAGTTCCACAGACTATGTATTGTTGAAAATGTCTTTCAGTGTCTCTAGTTTTTTTATTTAAAAGGGTAAACAGGAGTCCCCAATCTACCTTATTCATGCCATTCATTGTTTTGTATTCTATCATGTCCCTTCTTATTCACTTTCTTTGTAATTAAACCAAACTAAACAGTACTAAGCTTTTCATTCTCTCCTCAGATAGAAGTCTTTCCTCTAATCATTTTCATCCTTTAGTGCTGGACCCCTTTCTTTCTCTGGGATTTATTTTCATGATAGGGTGATCAGAACGGAACACAGAATTCAAGGTTAGAATACACCTTTTTTTATTGTGGTAGTGTGATATATCTATTCAGTCCAACCCATTCTTTATACATCCTGATAATGCTGTTTGCTCTTCTAACAGTTGCTGTTTATTGAGCAGATTTTTCTGAGCTGTCCACAATTATGCCCATTCCTTTTCCCTGAATTGGCAACAAAAATGAGTAACAATGATGCATATGAATAGTAGAAATCATTCTATCTAAAGAATTTATCAACATTGAATTTCATCTGTTGTCATGCTACCCATTTGCTTAACTTTGTTAGGCCTCTCTGGTACCACCTCACAGTCTTCTCTAATCTTGACTAATGTGAACAATGTTGTGTTATCTGCAAATGTTGCCATTTCACAAGTTGCCCCCTCCCCATGCCCCATATAAAGAGGACTGTTTGGTTTTGGGTCTTATCCAGTTTCTTATCTGTCACAGTGCTTTACCTCTCACATCATGATTACATAATTTCCTTGCTAGTATCTTGTATGGGGTTTTATCAAAGGCATTTTAAAACACCAAATACATTACATCAACCAGTTTTCTACTATCAATTACTTTGGTGAACATGCTCAAAGAATTCTAATAAATTAGAGAGAATCATGCTCTTCCTATATGGAAGTTGCATTGGTTTGGCCCTAGTGTAATGGTGGGCATCCTGTGGCCTGTGAGCTGCATGTTGCCCACCATTGCCCTCGTGTATCATGTTCATCTGAGTGTTTTATTATATTTTTTTTTTAATTATCATATCAACATGTTTTCTGGTACTGAAGTAAGTCTCGCTGGTCTATGATTCTGGGGGTTCTTCCTAGTGTCTTTTATTAAAAGGTAGCTAAAACATTTACTATCATCCCGTAATGAAAGATTGCTTTTTTGGTTTGGTTTGCATCTCAGTGACATCATTCTGAACTCCTTTCAGAATACTCAGATGTGTGCCATCTACTCCTTGTTCCAGTGTCTCCTATTCTGATGTGCAATCACTTTCTGTTGTTAATTATTTCTCTGATTACTGCAAAAAGAAATCAGTAAATGTTATAAAAAGGGATGTTATTTTAAGAAAGTGGTTTTAATTGCAATGTTAAAATAGTCTTTGACACATTTTATAGCATATTTTAATGTTCCAATGTAGCGTCCATTAATGCAAATAATAAATAATAAAAATAATTGAAATAAATGGAAAGAGACCCATTGACTTACATGGAATAGTTCTCACTGAGTTTCCCTTTCCCATGTTAATGATCACCTACTGTCAGAAGCCAATCAGTCTCATAGGTAGGGCCCTACCAAATTCATGGTCCATTTTGGTCAATTTCACAGTCAGAGGATTTGAAAAATCTTAAATTTCATCATGGTGGATTTGATTTAAATCAAATCACTAGTCAGGAAGACTCGATTTAATCAAGGATTTCTACATAAAAGTGCATTCTTGTTGGTTGTTAAAACCTTAATACATATTCTTAACAACTCAGAGATAGATGTAGGTTTCATTTTTAGAAGGCACACACTATACATTTTTTAAATGATTTATTTTGAAAACTTTTCAGATTAGTTTTACAGCTGCATCAGAAAACGAATGATTGTTTGGTTATTTCATTTACCAAAGGTAACTGAAGCATATACTTATGAAGTCATTGGGTGGTGAACTATCTCCAATTCAACAAGTTCATCATTAATATTTGGAGGATTTTCTTGCCATGCTGCATTAGGAGGAGAACATCACCAGACAGACATTTAAATTGTTTTATTTAACTAGAACAACAACATTATGTATTGTGAATTTTTTTTCTTCAACAGCAAACATATAATTTAACAAAACAAGCATATGAATTTTTGTATTTAGTTAAACATTCAAGTTTTTTAAAACCAAGTTTGTTTTTATTAAAATTGTTTTTAACTAAAATAGTTAAATGAAATATTTAAAAAACAAAATTAAATCAACTATGTCAGCCAGGTCAACATGAGAAATTTAAATATTAGCTTCTGCAGCGAACTCCGTCTTCACCTTCATTTTCCTGTTTGTTCATAATCTGGAAAAGAAAAACAAGTTTTCCTGCTTTTTCAGATCCCAAACAGTTTCTCAATTTGGAATGAATTAGGTCAAAGGAAGAAAATATTCTTTCTACACCATCAGAAGAAGCTACTGCTGTTAAAAGTGAGATTATCACTTCAACAGACTCTAAATCCAAGTGCTTAAGTGACTTCCGTCAGTTCACTGGTGTGACTTTCTTTAAAATATCATCCGCAAACGAATATTTCTTGAATAGTTCACCCTTAGCTCTGAAGTTTATTACAGTTTGCATTATGGAGGGATGATTTCTGGATGTCCATGTCATAGCCAACTCCTCTTCTTCAGCAGTTAAGGTTTGACCCTGGTACCGAGTATTGAGAATATTTGCAAGAAAATGAGCTGGAGATAGTGCTTGTCCCATTCGTTTTTTTAATGCTTGTAATTTAACTCCATAAGATTGGGTCCCTAATCCATGAACTCATTTACAAAACTTTTCTTAAACATTACATGAATATACACCTGTACCCCGATATAACACGACCCAATATAACACAAATTCAGATATAACGTGGTAAAGCAGCACTCCGGGAGGGTGGGGCTGCGCACTCCGGTGGATCAAAGCAAGTTCAATATAACGCGGTAAGATTTTTTGGCTTCTGAGGACAGCGTTATATCAAGGTAGAGGTGTATTGTCTCATACTATAGAATTGGAATTTATAATCCCTATTCCATGATGAGATATCTTTGAGCTATAATAAATCTTAATTAAAACTATCTTTAGATGGTTTTTTCCTCAAAAAGCATTTTATCAAAAAAATCTGATATAAATAAAAAAAATCATTGATTTTTATCCATCCTGAATTTCATTATTTCAGCTATGTAAATCTGAAATTTCTCAGTGTTGTTATTGTAGGGGTCCTGACACAAGAAGGAGTTCTGGGGGGGGAGGTCGCAAGGTTATTGTAGTGGGGGTTGCAATACTGCTAACCTTACTTCTGCACTGCTGCTCGCGGTGGCGCTGCCTTCAGAGCTGGGCAGCTGGAGAGTGGTGACTGCTGGCCAGGAGCCCAGCTCTAAAGGCAGAGCTGCCACCATCAGCAGCACAGAATTAAGGATGTCATGGTATGGTATTGTCACCCTTACTTCTGCACTGTTGCTTGCAGAGCAGGGCCCTCAGTCAGCAGCCACCCAGCTCTGAAGCCAGCAGTGCAAAAGTAAGGGTGGCATGGTATGGTATTGCTGCTCTTACTTCTCCACTGCTGCTGGTGGGACACCACACCCAGCTCTGAAGGCAGCGCAGAACTAAGGATGGCAATACTGTGCCCCCCTCCCCCCTTAAAATAACCATGTGACACACACACACACACCCTGCAACACCCTTTTGGGTCCAGATCCCCAATTTGAGAAACACTGGTCTCCCCCTAGAAATCTGTATAGCATAGGGCAAAAGCATGCAAAAGACCAGAGTTCAGAGTGGTGGGGGACCAGATAGATTTCACAGTCTGTGACGTGTTTTTCATGGCCGTGAATTTGGTAGGGCCCTACTCATAGGGACTTAATTCTGGATATAGTGTTCTTGTGACTCAAGATATTAGGACAAATGATGCAGCTGCATTCTGTCGTCTTCCAGAGTATTCTAACTTTTCCTTTTCTAATTATTAACCTGGTCTCTAGCTTATCATATTGCCTATGAATATAGTAGAAGATAACAGAACATAGTAGAACATGGGTTTAGTAGTTCCAAAGCTGAAACTGGAGTTTGCATTTTGAAAAATAAGTAATGCACCCAATAGTAGTGTTATCTGTATTTTTCTAAATTAATCTTTGCAGAAAGTTTGTATATATCGATCACCAGATTGTTTAGTTACTCTTCCTTCACTGAGTTTCTCACCTGTGTCCTAGAATTACAGTTTGCTTATAAAGCCACTAAATTAAACAGAGTTTAATTCTTCAGTCTTAACTATTCAGGTGAATCACAAGATATTGCAGAAATCCAGCTGTGACATTCAGAAAGGCCATTAAAACAATTTATCTGCTATTATGAGAATGTCTTATGATTCTTTCATTTTTCTTCTCAGTCTTAATCTTTAAAAAAAATCATTTTGTCCTGTCTGTTCTCATTCCAGGTTTTCTAATTAAGTTAATATTTTAAAAATGTAGTGAAAATATTTCAGCTTCCTGTCTGGAAAGGAACCAATAGACCTCTTCCAATATTATGAATTTTGAAAGGTTTCACTTCATGTTTTCAGCAAAACTAATCTATGGCTAGTAGTTATGTCCAGTCC
The DNA here is from genome assembly GCF_003597395.2 of Chelonoidis abingdonii. Classification (NCBI taxonomy): domain Eukaryota; kingdom Metazoa; phylum Chordata; order Testudines; family Testudinidae; genus Chelonoidis; species Chelonoidis abingdonii. The sequence goes on from NC_133769.1 coordinate 270,258,555, forward strand.
ATCAAATTACAGAATACTGAAAAAGTCAAGCTTTGTTGAACACATTCTCACAATTCAAAATACCAGTGTGTGTCTGTGTAATCAGCACACATACTTCACACCGCTGACCAGGATTGTCTTGAGAACAGAAGAAAGAACAACATTAATTCATATGAAACTGTTCTTACTACAGTCTTTCTCTGGTCTTTAGTATTTTTAAAGTGCTGATCACCATAGCAGAAGGCATCACATCCAAATTTCTATCTGAAAAAAGACCTATCTGCCCTCCCTATATTAAACTGTATTCTGAGGGGAGACCAATCTTCATAGTTATCATCCAATAGAAATGAAATTTAGAGACTAAGAATTTCTGGTGCTCTTTGAATTCCATAATTAATCCCCCCCTTTTCGCTTCAGTGTTCTACTTCCTCAGTGTTTCACTTGAAATTTTTAAGGCTTTAGTGCAAAACACCAATTGTCCAGATCACTTTCCCTGTGTTTCTGTAACGAGAGAGAATGCAGATGTGTCAGATCTTGGTATGACAGTTCATAGAAGGGAAGAATGCCAGTTCTGTAGCCTGAGTCCCCCGACCCCATAGAAGCGCCTCCATGGGGGATCAGGTTCTGTGAGTAAAGAGGAGGTAAGATTTAAGCGTGGCAGAAATGCTGCTACTTCCCTTTCAAGCCCTGAGGGGCATCATGAATAAACTGTTAACCTGTCAGCATAATCATAATCACTGTCTCACTTCTGGTAAAGTTCCAGGGAACTCTCAGTTGCATGGCTTCTGTAGAAGCCAAGTTGCTATGGAGGGCTGAAGAAGAAGTCAGAGCTTTGAGGGTCTTGACGGTGCCACAGGGCTAGGGGCAAACTCCTTTCTCATCCCACTCAGTCGATGGAGAGAGTCAAACCCTGCCTCCTTGTTGGAATGATCTGATGGAAATTCACTTTCTTGGCTGCTCCTCGAGGACAGTGTTGTCTTGGGGCCAGATTAAAATGCAGATAGGCCCCAAAAGAGCCTAAGCAGGTTAAGTGCCTAATTCCTATTGATTTAAATGGGATTTAGGTGCTTAACCAGCTTAGGTGCTCTAGGAGATCCCACCAGATGCCTACCTGCATCCTTAGGTGCCTGATTATCTTTGAGAATGTGACCCTAAATGTCTGGGTGTCTATCAGACTGTCTATCTAGGTACTTATACTGTGCTCACCTCTGTGGTAGCTGAACTCCTCATGCAAGAAACATACCAGCGTATGTGCAATGTGCCCAGCCATCAAGAGCCAGTAGTCAGCCATCAAAATAAGTCAGTGGGCACCGTGTGAATGGGCACAAAAGGATCAATGTTACTTAACAAATAAATCATGTATGGATTTAAAGGGTGATCTGCAAAACATCTTTGAGTGAGTTTGAAGGCAATGAGTCCCCAAAATGTAATTTAACATTGAATTATTAGCTAGTTTCTGTCCAAACTGACATAAGATTTTCTCATTATTTGTTGAAAATAATGCTGATATATTACATGAACTCTTACATGTTTTCACCCTCGCTACAGATTATATTTTTAAATAACAGATATAATATACAGCAGGCTCTTCATTCAGTTATGCTGTATAAATTAAACCATCACTTGACATCTGCCAAACTCCCAAGTAAAACACACATGGTGGATGTTATTTTCTTGCTTGCATTCCCTAGGATAGAACAGAAAAATATTTCCATATGATTCTACAGATGGGAAATAGTAAGTACGTTTAAAATATTGCATTGCTATTAATGATACATAACTGCAAACGCCTCATGTTTAGAAGAACAATTCCGAGGTTACCATGGAAAAGTATATTACATCTACCTTATCAGTGGTCCCCAAAACATTCCATGGATTTATACTTCACTGTCCACTATGAATCCGGATCTTTTATTACAAAACCCCCACCTGCACTAACCTTCATGCTTCTGTTAACAACCTCCTGTTGGTGTAATATCAAAATTAATATAATGTAATTTGCACTTTCCCCAGCTCTGTAAAATTTAATATAAAAATAAATATTTCTGAGTAATTCTCTCTGTATGCTGGAAATTTTTGCTAGGCCATATAAATATAGCAAAATCTGAATATTCAATAGTAGTTCGCAATATTTAACATCTCTGGACCTGATCCTCAGAGGGAGTCAATGGAACTATGTTATTTTACATGAGCCGAGGAACTGACCCATAATCATTAGATTTGATCTAGCATAATTAATAAATCAGTATTGTCTTGTGATGCCTTGATTTTTATTTCATGAGCTAAATCTTTTTATCCAGGAAGAACTGCCTTGGATTTTTATAATGGTTTTTTAAAAATTAAAAAAATTGCTTACTATTAAAATGTGTGCAGTACCCTTTCATAGCAGCATATGGTGCTGCAGAGCAATATTGCTCTGTGATTTTTTTTTTTTTTGAACTGGCATATGCTATAATGGTTTGTTGCACGCACTTTGGGTAACTGACTCTTCCTAAGAAAAATGAAA
>NC_133769.1:270267775-270278217 GCF_003597395.2 Chelonoidis abingdonii
CATGACTGTAATATATCATATGCATATGATAAGAGTATTAATTAATACCTGTATTACTAATAAATGTGGCGTTTTGCCTTAATCCCCCTGAAAAGATCCCGTATAGTACTTTGAGTACAACAAACTTCTTGTCAACTGTTGCAAATGGACTATTTTGATTACCACTACAAAAAGTTTTTTTCTCTCCTGCTGGTAATAGCTCGCCTTAACTGATCACTCTCATTAGAATGTGTACGGTAACACCCATTGTTTCATGTTCTCTGTGTCCTACTGTATTTTCCACTGCATGCATCCGATGAAGTGGGCTGTAGCCCACAAAAGCTTATACTCAGATAAACTTGTTAACAGTCTCTAAGGTGCCTCATGTACTCCTGTTCTTTTTGCAGATACAGACTAACACGGCTGCTACTCTGAAACCTATCAGGATTGAATAATTCTGGCTGTTTTAAATCCACTCTGTCAGTGACAGTAGTGAAATGTGCCAGCACTTGTTGAAGAAACATTAGAGATAGATCAATGATTTCTTAATTCTGTGTTCTCAGGCAGCACTTGCACAAATAAATTCTTGGGAATCTGAGAATCAAAAGAAGAGCCCTGGTAATGGTTTCCTAGTAGTGTGTGTTTTCCATGACATCCATCTAAAATCTTTTTACTGATGAAGCTTTAAGAGTGGTTTACTGACCTGCCACAGCTGCTCCACTCCGATTAAAGTAACCTGCAGGAGTTCTTTAAAATAAAAGTTCTTAAGAACATATTTAACAGTAATCAGATGTTGTAGGCAAAAGCAGGGCACTGTCTTCCACTGAGAAATAATAATGCAATACAATAAAAGGTTATATAACACTGTAATCATTGCACTGTGCACCTTTGTGGGCTGTATAAATAACAAACAAATAAATAATAAATAACCATATACTTAGTGAGACTTCACAGCACTTTACAATATATAATAAAAGAAAACAGCAGGCTAAATCGGTATAACCTAAAATAAACTTAATAGAATATAATATACTTACTTAAATCTATATCATGTGATCAAATATTGTCTTTTCTACATTAAAACCACTAATAATTTCCTCTACATGATTCAGGAACTTTGCAGGCATCACAAGTTTTAATTGCTGCACTCTTTATATGTACCAGCATGCCACATGAAGACATTATTAAATGAAACAGCAATCATTAAATCCAAGTGTATGTCTTCACTTACAATGCTATAGCATTTTGTCTGTGACACTATGTAAATTTGGAAACTAAAGCAGGGAGCATCTTGATTTAATTATCTAATATATAAAATAACTTAAGAAAAAATACTTAATATGTAAAAAACTGCAATGCTTTCCTGAATGAGGTTTTCTTCTAGTAGGCCCATTAGTACCTGAAACTGATTAATCTCTTTGACTGTTGATACTTGATTGATCTCAACTGCTGCCTTTAAATATGATAAATGGATAATTTGGGCACTTCTAAAGAATTCTTCCTCAGGGTTGTCCCTCCCAGATATTGTTGGGCAGATCTTGAAAGGTGCACTTATAGAGTTGGGTCTACATTTTTTGCTTGTGCTCAGATTAGGTATACACAATTTTTAATGTATACAGACAAGTCACGGCTTATATACAATTGTATACATGTTGCAGAGGAGGATTACATATGCAGGCACCACAGCTATTAGTGGAGAACATGCTCAACTTTATGGTCTAAGTGGTCCCATTGACTTTGATTAGGCTACTCACAGCACATAAACTTAAATATGTTAAATATTAGATTTCCTTCCCCACTATGCAGAGAACCTACACTTTCCTTCATCTTTCTCTCACTCCTAATGTATTTAAAGAACCTTTTTTATTGGCTTTTATGTCCCTTGTTAGATATAACTCATTTTGTGCCATAGCCTTTCTGATTTTGTCTCTACATGCTTGTGCTATTCTTTTGTACTACTCCTTCACAATTCTTCCATATTTCCACTTTTTGTAGGATTCCTTTTTTATTTTCAGGTCACTAAAAAGAGCTCCTGATGGAGTTATATTGGCCTTTTAGTAGTCTTCCTATCTTTCCTTTGTGTCAGGATAGTTTATAGTTGTGCATTAAATATTATCTCCTTAAGAAACTGTCTGCTCTCCTGAACTCCCTTTTCCCTTAGATGTTCTTCCCATAGCATCTCACCTACCAGTTCTCTGAGTTTGTCTGATTTTCTGAAGTCCTTATTCTGTTTCTTTCACTCCTTCCTTTCCTTCATATCATAAATTCATCATTTCATGATCACTGACACCCAAATTGCCTTCCAACTTCAGATTTGCTACCAATTGTTCCCTGGTGGTCAGAATCTAGTCTGAAATGGCTGTCCTTTAGTTACTTATACCACTTTCTGAAACAAACAGTTGTCTCCAATACAGTCCAAGAATGTATTGGAAATTTTGTGTTTTGCTGCATTACTTTTCCAGCAGATGTCTTGCTACTACTGGATACTACCAGGTCTTGTGTTTTGGATACTCTTGCTATTTGTTCTAGAAATGCCTCATCCACCTCCTCTTTCTGATTTGTTGGTCTATAGTAGACCCCTACTATGATGTCACCCCTATTTTTAGCCCTTCTATCTTTACCCAGAGATTTTCAACTGATCAACGAGTGTATATATTCTTGATGTAGAATGCAACATCACCTCTGTTTTTGTTCTGCCCATCCTTCCTGAACAAGCTATACTCCTCTTTACCAATATTCCAGTTGTGAGACTTACTCCACCAAGTCTCTGTGATGCCAGTTCAGTTATAACTTAAATTACGTACTAATATTTCCTGTTTAACTTCCAGTTCTTCCTATATTCAACAATCCCAACATCTAGTTTATCTTATTTGGGGAACACCAAGCTCTCCCCAAAAACAATGATCTTCCTGAAATGTTTCATGCACATCTCCTAGGTTTTCTGGAAAGATGAAGAGTCTCAAAAGTATGGTGCTTCAAAAATGTAGCTGTAATTTACTTTATAAAAATTATTCTTAAAAATAATTAACATTATTATTAGATTGCACAGGTTAAAAGCATGCATGGGAAGGGAGCTTACAAAACATAATGTCTACACTTGAAAAGGGCAACTGTTTAGAAAAAAAATTACTGCTTTCAATGATATTATGCATCTCAGCGGTATAGTTTTGCTCAAGAAATGATAGAATCTTTCAAAACAGTGAACATTTTACAGTCACCTGGCATATATTAATGTATTTTGAGGACATAGAAAGTCTGTAAAATAAAGAAGTTTTACCATGAATCACAATCAGTTTGGACTTTGAGAGAAACAAAAATACTTGCTGCTTCAGTTTTTTTTTTTACTAACAAAAAATATAGTCTTCTGAAGACCTTGTGCCTATATCCCTAGGCCAGATACAGATGTATGAAACAAGCCCAATTAAATAGCTTTAAAGAGATGTGCCTAAAGATACTATTTCAGATTGATCAAACATAGGGATGGGATTGCTAGAAGATCTCTAAATTTTCTCTGATTACTTAGAGGTTATAGAAATGATTCCTAAATAGCTGACATAGTCAAGTCTTGAGAGATGCCTAGGGCCCCATGTTCATCACAGGTGCAGGCATGGATATATTCTCAGTTATGATTTATTCCTCTATTTAAAATGTTCATTACTTGCAGATCACCTGGAACTTGCCGGACCACATAGTAAAACATGGATTAGCAACAGTATCAGGGCACACATTTGACTATGGCAGAATCCAGTGGGAGCCATATTTCCAAGGATACAGAAACTGTAGAGCCAAAAAGGACACAGTGGCAGCCATACTGGATGGCACTGGAGTTGGAATCTCCTTATGTAATTTTTATGACATTGAGGGATTATATCTTAAAATTAACCCACTAACTGATTAATTTGGTAAAGCCATTGAAAAAGGAGGAGAGATTAGTTCTTTAACTTTGCAGCAGGAGGTGTCAGTCATTAGCAATATGCATTCCATTGCGCAAACTTTGAAATGAATTAATATATCTGTAAATACTGTAATTAATTCATTACATAATAGTAATGTTTCTCAAGCAATTGTGTGCAGCATATATGATACTAAACTTGTTATGCATTCATGAAATGTTTTATTCAAGAAATAAAAAAATTAACTGGGGAAATGGTCAAGTTAGTTAAACAGCACACTTATATGGACCACACTAGTGGGAAAAGGAATTTACAATATTGCTAGGCTAGAATGTCCTGGATCCTAGGAACCACATGAAATTAGCAATTTGACTGTGCCAGTTATGATTGCTATTTCTATATGGATAGGGGGCCCTAAAGATTTAGCATATGTTAACAGCATGGGTACAATAGAGAATGGGACCCATAAACAGCATTATCCCAGTGTGAAGATGGCAACATGAGGATAAGAGGAATTAAGCACAACCTACTGTAAATGAATCAAGTACAAATGGTTCTGAGAGTGCTCGGTACGAATGAGCAGGACCACAAGTGAGGAAGGTTGGGCCCAAATAGTCATTAAAGAGAGAGTGAAGGAAGTGGTACAGCCTGGAGACACAGTATGTGCTCTCAGTTATCACAGCTTCTCAATGGGGATGACACCATGTCAGGGGAGCCTGGATGAATTTTGTCTGAACTTCACCTCTCTGACTCAGGGTGGAACCCATGCCGTATGGCCAAGTGTGCAGACTAAGGAGAATGTGACAGAGGCTGTAACAGACAACACCAAATGGGAGTCACTGGTGATCAATCTCTTTTCACCTAGACTTCCCTTGTCCATTAACACCACTGATTTAGTACAAGGGAAAATAGAGCCATTGGTACCCATTGCCCAAATAATAGCCGAGCAACAGGAAAGTTGGGCAATACTGTACATGCAGTGGAAATACCCTGTTGGGCTGTATCAGAGGAGGTGAGCTTGCGTCCCCCTGGTTAGTACTTGGAGCCTAATATTAATAGTGGTTAAAATGATTACAGCTACTGTCGTCTTGGAAATGTATTCTTGCCTGGTAAACTTTAAAAGGAGACCACAAAAAGGCAGGACTGATATGAATGAAATGAATGCTAATATAAAAAAGAAAAAGATGGTGGAATGTAGGCCTGGCTTGACATGAGGGACAGGCTTATGGAGGTAAATAGATCAACAGGCTGAGAACAGAATGTTTGTATTAACTGCGAGAGATAAAGGGGTGAGTGAGCTGAGACAGAATGTCCCTGTCATGGTATAATTCCCAGATCTGGACCTTAGCGTCCCAAAGATTGGGTATCAGCATGAAAGCCTCTAAGCTTAATTACCAGCTTAGATCTGATAGGCTGCCACCAACCAGGAATTTCAGTGCCTGGTACACTTGGGTCCCCCAAAACTTCCCTGTGGGACCCCAAGACTCAGATGCCCTGAGTCTCCTAACAAAGGGAAATAAACCATTCCCCCCAACCGCCTTCCACCCGAGAATTTCCTCTCTGGGCTACCTGAGAGTTACTGATGCAACACCTCTTTACATACAAACCAGGAAGCCTGTTCCTCTCTTCCACAAAGAGACAACCCAAAGACAAGGAAACGAAAAGTTCATATCTCTCTTCCCCCTTAGCTTCTTCCCGCCCTGGACACAGGAGATAAACACAGAAGAGCAGTTTTTCCCCTCCCCCGTTCTTTCATTTCTTACCCACAAATTTCCTGGTGGTGTCCAACTAGAAAAAAAAATCCAACAGTCTTAAAACGCAAAACTTTTAATAAAAAAGAAAGAAAGAATTAGAATAACATTTCCTGTAATCTCAGCTGGTAAGAACGGGTTTTCAACTTTATAGGAAAAATTGAGGTTAAGACAATAGAAGAAAGGGATAAACGCCTTACCCTAAAAAACAAATAATTTAAAGTACTTATAGCCAATATACACATAAAGACTCAACAGCCAGATACACAGATGCAAATCAGCGCAAAACAATTGAAAGACTCATACTTGTGCTACCTTTGTATTTACAACTGGGGAACAAGAAGATTAGAAGGACTGGAATATGAGATCCTCTCATAGCTGAGAGAGCACACGAACAGACAAAGACCCGAAGACCAAGAAACACCCACAAATTCCCTCCCTAAGCATTTGAAAATTATCCGGCTCTTCCCTGATTGGTCCTCTTGTCAGGTTGTTTGTTCCTTTGTAATCCTTTACAGTTAAAAAACATTAACCACTTGCTATCTGTTTATGACGTCCCAAACAGCTAAGATAAGTGGCAGAGATACCAAAAAGAACCGTTACAAAGAACAAGATATCAATGGATCTTAGAAATACGTTGGGAAATTTAAAATCAAGGTAAAGAGATTTTTGAACATGGACGTGCCATGAAGAGAGCTGCTGTCAACGGGGATTGATCTCCTTGCAAGGTAACAAGCCAGTCCCAGAAAGTGTGATGGCAATGTATGAGTATGCTAGTCAGATTTGTGGAATGAATATGTATAAAGAGGGTTCTGATGAACTTCTTTGGACCGTGCTGAATGATTGTCTCATTATCTAAGTCAGTGCTCCAGTTGTGGCATTGCTGTAGAGTGAGAAAGTGGCTGGAGTCAAACTGAGTTCTTGCGAAGCTGAGTGAAAAGGACGTCTAGGGGGAATCCCAAACAGTTGCAGTTACTGTGGGCTGGCAATGTCTGCTTTTTGTGGGTATTTCTGGTGTCGCTTTTGATTCTGCTCACAGGGAACGCTTAAATAATCCTCACAGAATCTGACTACATTTGCCATGGAGCAAGCAGCAATATCAAACAGAACTACAAGCTAAATGGTCTGCTTATAAGATAGTCTAATTAATCTAATCCTCTGCTCCTGAAAGCTTAGCACAGCAGGGGAACGGAGACTTGAGAAAGGTATAGGCCTGGCTCGCCTCAAGCCACTTCGCAGCAAGTCTGCATTTGCTGCCTCCTCCTTTCATGATGGAAACGCAGTAGTAGCCCCAAATGTGGAGAACAGATGACAGGAGGGGGCACAGCCAGATCAGGCAGCAGCCAAAAAGTGTTTATGTTCTTGCCTCACATTGTGGTAAAGCAGATTCAGTGGGAATTGAATGGCACATGATACAGCAGATCATGTGTTTATCACTTCTCTATGTCTTCTCCAGTAACAGCACAGAATGGAGAAGAACTGAATGGGGCCGGTGGGTGAAGCATGTAGGCTCTATATTTATATGTAATCATTAGGTGACATAATGGTCCTGGTTGGCCTTAAAATCAGTGAATTTATGTATTTTAGTTCATAGAAGAGTCATGTGAAGTGTTGAAAGTCAGGGAAAGGTCAAGCTTCTCAATTCTGTACATTTGAATAGACATAGTTTGTATGTATATTGAAACTGCTTGACCAATGCCCTGGCCAGGGCGCAGGCAAATTTTTGGCCGCAGGGCCGCATCAGGTTCGGACCATGTATGGAAAGGCTGGTTAGGGAGGGGCGTGCCCAGCCCACCCTCTATCTGCCCCCCGGGTTCTCCTGCAACATCCAATCGCCCCCTGTCCCTGAATGGCCCCCCAGACACACACCCTGCTCACGTCCCCTGACGCACCCCTGAACCCCGCACCCCAACTGCCCCCTGCCCGGCCCCATCCAACCCCCCCATCCTGACTGCCTCCCCAAGACCCCTGCCCTCATTCAGCCCCCATTCCCCCTGACTGCCCCACCCCTATCCCACCCTGCCTGCTGACCACCACCCAAACTCCCCTGCCCTCATATCCAACCCCCCCGTTCCCTGCCCCTTACCAATGCTGCCGTGGAGCACCGGGGGCTGGTAGTGCTATCAGCTGCACCACCCAGCTAGAGCCGGCCACACGCGCCGCCACACAGCTTAGAGCACGGGTCAGGCTGGCCTGCAGCTGCGCTACCCCAGGAGCTCGCCACCCGCCATCCAGAGCAGTGCACCAGCAGGCAGTGAATGAGGCGTGGGAGAGAGGGAACAGTGGGTGGATGGCTTGAGGGGTAGCCCCGAGGCCAGGAGCTCAGGGGCTGGGCAGGATGGTCCACAGCCCACCTCTGGATATAGGGCAAGGCAAGGTAGCCAATGCCAACAGTGCTGAGGGAAGATCAAATTTTGATGCTCACCCTGTGTCGTCTTCCACAAAGTAGCACAGGATGTGGGCAGGTCAGGAATGGCAGAAAAGAGGCTAGCACCTCAGAGCATCACTGGAAATAGCAGTGAATCAGTCTGTAATTTGTGGAAAGACACTTTGAATCAAATTTTCCACCCTTCTTCACCTGGAGACGTCACAGGAGATCAATGATAGAGCAGCAGGGAAAATGTTGATTTTGCGATGAAGCCACTATGTTGTAATTGATTTATGCTTGTCTATAGCATGTGTTTTAATGCGGAAGTGATATCAACATAAATTGGTGACCGTCAATCTGAAAATGCACTTAACCATTACTGTGATATCAGCATTCTAAAATTGGCACTGTCTTGTTTTATTTTATAGCTCCGTAAATCTGTTTCATGCTCAGGGCAGAAATCTTCTGAAAAGGAACAGCAATCAATAAAATCCTTAAGGTAACAAACAGATAAATTTGATTTGATGCTTTTATCTTATTAATGACAAATGGGTCTCATTAAATGAGTAAGAATTATTTCTAATTGTTCTCTCTGCATGAGTGCAAAGCATTAAGTCAGTTACAGTGTGTAGCTTAATATTTGTGCCAGGGTATCTCTTTGCATTAAAAAAACACAACTTGGTTTTACCTCTTTGTGTAAATGAAATAACCTGTGATAACAGCTCTTAAGGTATATTATTCATGGACACAGTGGCAAAAGAGGATCGTGTTTATAATATAGAGTCAAATTTTGGCTTTTCCCCCTTTTCCCTTAAGAATTAAACTAAGATATCACTCTTCAAACCACTTCTTATTTGCACTTGTGCTGGGATTCGCACAATCTGCACAGGAACCCAAGGTGGAGTACTCCTACCAAACACATAAGTAAGCTATCAAGATAGCACAGAGAGAAGACCTGTAGATTAATAAAATCTGGGACTGATTGTGGCACCTTACAAATAGTGACCACATGCAAAGGTAGTCCCAATACTGCTAAGGCAACATGAGGAAGGGATACACAGCGATGGCCATGTGTCTCAAGAGGACAAGAATCATGTCATAAGAATTATCCCTGAGTTCTCACCCTTGCTACAGCTTTCATGCCAGTTTTTGTTTACATGGTTTAAATTGGTATTATAACATTCCAAATTATATTAAAAATCTGTGCCAACAATTTATAGAGCATTAGTTTTTGCTACCTACAGTTTGTTCATCAAGCTTGCACCCTTACAATATATATTAAACTACCACTAAAAGGAAATAGCAGTACAAATCAGGAATAACTGATTAGAAAAATAACAGTTGTGAAAATGAGAATAAATATGCAGATGCTTGTGAAGAGCACTCAGTAATAATGACAGGATTTCAGTGCAAGGCCTGAACTGTGAATTATTGTTGAAGAGTGCCTCATAATACAATACATATGAAAAAAATTATAGAGCCACCTTTGTTGTTCTTTTAATATTCCAAAGAATAAGTAACAGTAAGTGCCCGTAGATGATAACACAACTTTAGCGTCTTTAAAAACTATGTAAAGTGTGACCAATTAGCAATTCAACTAGATATGCTTGTCAAGATGTGACTGCAAGGCCAAAGTATTATTGCAATGAAACTTAGGATTCCTTTAAGAGCATTTCAATACCTAAGTGTCTCTTGTTTTAATAGAAGTTGCCCCATGGAGAAATGAGCACAGTTTCTGCGTACTAAGTCAAAAAGCCTCAGAATACATTTGTATATATTTGGGTTCTCAGCAGTATTTGAGAAAACACACAAGGTTGCTGATTTATAATCATGAAATTCCCTGTATTCCATGGGTTACACAAAGCGTCAGTCAGCTCAAGTTCACTCAGACAAGTAATCCCATAGGGAAATCCACTGCAGGGGCTGATTTTATCTTTTAAGGCTCTGTTCTTCCCAGAGCAAGAATAACCATGTAAACAAAGGAAACTGGACACTGAAACGCACCAGAGTTTCCTATGATTCTTCATCACAATCAGTGGAGGTTTCCTTCCCTCAGAAGAAGTCAGCAGTTCTGCTTTCAGAAACCTTTGATTCCTGGTATTTATCTGCTCCACTGCAAGGGGCAGCCACCCAGATCCGCTTTGTCCTCCTGCTTGCTGGTAGCCTGCTCCACTTTCCTTAGAGCAAGGCCATCTGCAGAATCTATGCGTCCAGAGCCAGTGAACATTTGACCCTGGGATCCCCCAACAGGGACAGTTTCACAGGACAGCGGAAGAACAGTCCTAATTTATATTCAGCACTGGGTGCTTATCCCACAGCCAGATTGCAAAAGTCAAACTTCCTTGGAGCCCGTGTGGGAAGTTTTTGATGGTAAGAGGATCCTGCCCCTGGAGGCAAATGTTTGCTGCACATCTGCCTTTTACATGCAAACATAGAATGCATAGGGCGTAT
>NC_133769.1:270278242-270425421 GCF_003597395.2 Chelonoidis abingdonii
CTGCCCCCTGCCGCCCCATCCAACCCCTCCTCTCATTCCTGACTGCCTCCCCAAGACCCCTGCCCTCATTCAGCCCCCTATTCCCCCCTGACTGCCCCAACCCCTATCCACACCCCTGCCTGCTGACCACCACTGCCACCCTGGAGCTACTCCAGGTAAGTGGCGCCAGGCCGGAGACGCCCCATCCAACCCCTCCTCTCATTCCTGACTGCCTCCCCAAGACCCCTGCCCTCATTCAGCCCCCTATTCCCCCCTGACTGCCCCAACCCCTATCCACACCCCTGCCTGCTGACCACCACCCCAAACTCCCCTGCCCTCTATCCAACCCCCCCCCGTTCCCTGCCCCCTTACCATGCTGCCTGGAGCACCGGGGGCTGGTAGTGCTACAGCTGCGCCACCCAGCTAGAGCCGGGCCACACCGCCGCCGCCACACAGCTTAGAGCACCGGGTCAGGCCTGGCTCTGCAGCTGCGCTACCCCAGGAGCTCGCCACCCCGCCATCCAGAGCATTGCACCAGCAGCGCAGTGAGATGAGGCTGTGGGAGAGAGGGAACAGTGGGGGATGGGCTGAGGGGTAGCCTCCGAGGCCAGGAGCTCAGGGGCTGGGCAGGATGGTCCCACAGCCCACCTCTGATATAGGGCATGCAAGGTAGCCAATGCAACAGTGCTGGAGGGAAGATCAAATTTTGATGCTCACCCTGTGTCGTCTTCCACAAGTAGCACAGATGTGGGCAGGTCAGGCAATGGCAGAAAGAGGCTAGCACCTCAGGCATCACTGGAGATAGCAGTGAATCAGTCTGTACTTTGTGGAAAAGGCCACTTTGATCATTTTCCACCTCTTCTCACCTGGAGACGTCAACAGGAGATCAGTGATAGAGCAGCAGGGAAAATGTTGATTTTGCGATGGAAGCCACTATGTTGTAATTTATGCTTGTCTATTAGCATGTGTTTTATGCGGAAGTGTATATCACATAATGTGTTGACCGGTCAATCTGAAAATGCACTTAACCATTACTGTTGATATAGCAACTAAAATTGCACTGTCTTGTTTTATTTTATAGCTCCGTAAATCTGTTTTCAGCATCAGGGCAAGAAATCTTCTGGAAAAGGAGACAGCAATCAATAAAATCCTTAGGTAACAAACAGAGTAATTTGATTTGATGCTTTCTATCTTTTGAATGACAAATGGGTCTCATTAATGAGTAATGAATTATTTCTAATCTGTTTCTTCTGCATGAGTGCTAAAGCATTAAGTCAGTTTACAGTGTGTGCTTAATATTTGTGCCAGGGTATCTCTTTGCATTAAAAAAACACAACTTGTTTTTACCTCTTTGTGTAAATGATAATAACCTGTGATAACATGCTCTTAAGGTATATTATTCATGGACACAGTGGCAAAAGAGGGATCGTGTTTTATAATATAGAGTCAAATTTTGGCTTTTTCCACCTTTTCCCTTAGAATTAACTAAGATATCACTCTTCAAAAGCACTTCTATTTTGCACTTGTGCCTGGGAATTCCAGCACAATCTTTGCACAGGAACCCAAGTGGAGTACTCCTACCAAACACATAAGTAAGCTATGCAAGATAGCACAGAGAGAAGACCTGTAGATTATTAACTCTGTGGGACTGATTGTGGACACCTTACAATAGTGACCACATGCAAAAGTAGTCCCAATACATGCTCAGCAACATGAGGAAGGGATACACAGTCATGGCCCTATGTGTCTCAGAGGAGCAAGAATCATGTCATAAAATTATCCCCTGAGTTCTCCCCTTGCTACAGCTTTTCATGCCAGTTTTTGTTTTACATGGTTTAAATTGGTATTATTAACATTCAAATTATATGTAAAATCTGTGCCAACAATTTATAGAGCATTAGTTTGTTGCTACCTACAGTTGTGTGTCATCAAAGCTTGCACCCTTACAATATATATTATAAACTACCACTAAAAGGGAAATAGCAGTACAAATCAGGAATAACTGATTAGAAAAATACAGTTGTGAAATGAGAATAAATATTGCAATGCTTTGTGAAGAGCACTCCAGTATGAAATTACAGGATTTCAGTGCAAGTCCTGAACTGTGAATATTGTTGAAGAGTGCCTCATAATTACATACAATATGAGAAAAAATTATAGCAGCCACCTTTTGTTGTTCTTTTTAATATTCCTAAAGAATAAGTAACAGTAAGTGCCGTAGAGATTAACACAACTTTAGCGGTCTTTAAAAACTATGGTAAATGTGACCAATTAGCAATTCAACTAGATATGCTTTGTCAAGATGTGACTGCAAGGCCAAAAGTATTCATTGCAAATGAAACTTAGGATTCTTTTAATGAGCATTTCAATTACCTAAGTGTCTCTTGGTTTTATAGAAGTTGCCCCATGGAGAAATGAGCACAGTTTCTGCGTACTAGTCAAAAGCCTCAGAATACATTTTTATATATTGGCTTCTCAGCAGTATTTGATGAAAACACACAGGTTGCTGATTTATAATCATGAAATTCCACTGATTCCAGTGGGGTTACACAAAGCGTCAGTCAGCTCAAAGTTCAGCTCAGACAGTATCCCATAGGAAATCCACTCAGGGGCTGCTTTTATCTTTTTAAGGCTCTGTTCTTCCAGATGCAAGAATAACTCATGTAGAACAAAGGAAACTGTACAACTGAAACGCACAGAGTTTCCTATGAATTCTTCCATCACAATAGTGAGGTTTCCTTCCCTCAGAAGAAGTCAGCAGTTCTGCTTTCAGAACCTTTGGATTCCTGGTAATTTATCTGGCTCTCACTGCAAGGGGCAGCCACCCAGATCCCCTTTGTCTCTGCTTTGCTGGTAGCCTGCTCCCACTTTTCCCTTCAGAGCAAGGCATCTGCAGAATCTATGCGTCCAAGGTCTCCATGTGAACATTTGACCCTGGGATCCCCCCCACAGGGACAGTTTCACAGGACAGCGGAAGAAGCAGTCCTAATTTATATTCAGCACTGGGTGCTTACCCACCCAGATTTGCAAAGTCAAACTTCCTTGGAGCCCTTGTGGGGAAGTTTTGATGGTAAGGGGATCCTGCCCCTGAGGCAAATGTTTGCTGGCACATCTGCCTTTTACATGCAAACATAGAATGCATAGGGCGTTCAAATAGTAATAGTCTCAAGAGTGTAGCTTATTCATTAACAAAGAGGCAGCCTCCTTGTGATCAAGAGGAACAAGTAGCTTTCTTGGCAATGAATAACTGCCTCAAACTGTTTCCATACTCTGCTGATTCCGATTATTCCATTTCTATACTATAGTTACTGGCCCCGCCATAGGTGTCACAGCTTCAGTATTAACATGCTTACATAAGAAATCATTTTCATAACATATGAGATGGATTTGCTGGTGCAGAAAGTCACTAAATATGAGGGTTTTTATGACAGTGGAGCCTCAAAGAGGGATCTTGAAAAAAATGGATGTGAAATATGATAAAATATCACAGCTAAACCCGAGCATACTGGTCACAGGAAGCAGAGAAACTCCAATTTGCATGAAGATTATGGTTTTTCTTTGTACTGATCACAACTACTATGTTTTTATCATTAATAAAAGTAGCTGCGACATTTGAATTTCAGCTACATTATAGACCTGACAATGGAAGAAGTGATCTTTGTACCTAAAACACTGAGAAATAGTTGAAGTTGACCCTTCTCTAAAGATTCCCACCAAAAGGCTTTTACTCATTGTCTGTATGGATGAAGGTGGGTATACGTGCTTCTCTACATTAAAGATGCTCTGGAACAACTTCAGTTTGCTCAAATTATTTTAACAAAAAAACTTTTAATTCCGTTCTTGCTACTTTATGCTTTGTGCTGCCTTTTTTGTCCTTCTTACCCACCCTTACTGAAGAATATTTCTATCAAATTCTAAATATTTTAACATAAACAAGAAAGAGTCCAAATTGTACACAATGGGATGAATTCCATCTTTGTGCATCTCTTGAATGATCACTTAATGCTCCCATTGGTGGCAACCCTTCCAAGGTCAGAACTTGGGACCAAATGAAATGGAATTGAAGATGACACCCACCATCAATTACGGATTAATTATCATCTGGAATCATCAAAGTCTAGAAAAATAGCTTTTGTAAAGACTAATAAAATTGCATCTGTCTGCCACCAGAGCCAGCATCATGGATGCCGGCTAAATATCTGTCTGATTCCCAGAATCATTCATCACCTTTATGTTTTATATAATAATAACCAGTCATTCCTGTTGAACTTCTCCCACTCCCTCTGCACCACCAGCCTTGACCCCACTCTCCTCATATTTGTTTTCTTCCCCCACTCCCCTCTCTATTACATGCTACACCCTGAGAATGGAATCCTCTACCAGCAACCATCTTTTTCTCCCTACAATCATTTGTGTAAATGTACTGGAACCATCCAGATATACACATATAACCATGTTATCTTACCACTGTGCGTGAGCCTTATCTTTCTCACCTCATCACCCCCTATTGCTAAATATGCATATTCCATCACATAATAGTTTGCAAGCTCCACAAGGCACAGGCCATGTCACATCTTTTTATTGGTCCTATAAAGTGCCTTAGCACATTTTTGGATGCTATATGAATAAAATAAAAATATTCAGATTACCTATGTCAATAATGCAGAACATGGTTCTGGTTCAGATATAGGTTAGCTGACCAACTCTGAGGCTGTTTACTGTACTGCCTATTCTGAGCCATTTTCCCTCAGCATATCATATACATAGTGCAACATCTAAGTTTCTGGGTCTATTGGACAAAAAAAATCAACTTCTTCAAAGGTCATCATTAAGTAATCAGTTGTGACAGTTTTGGAAATAAGCCACGTTGGGCTGAGTAGCTTTTGATATGCATTACATTATAATTGATTTTAGAGCTAAATTGTAAACTAGTGCTAAGTATAAACAACAATGTATTCACTATTCCAGACAAAGCTTTTCTGACATTTACTGAGCCTGAAGGAATAGCCTATCTCATGTATAAGTGAAGCTTTCAGTTGGAATAAAAGCTGAATGAATAAGGAACATTTATCTTATGTCTGAAACTATGTTTTGAGTGTGTCATTAAAAAATGTTGTAGTGATTGAATTAAAAATTCCGTTTTACTAGTGTGCTGGTATTCTGGTAGATTATTCAACTGCTCTTATAAAAGCATTCTTCAAAACACAGTGATCTTTTATGCATATCACAATGAATGAAAAACAAGTTCTTAACTCTTTCTAAAAGGGTTATGACATTACTTTATATTTACCTTGTCTCTGATTAAACCATCTCAATATGTTGTTATAATGGGCCACCCTGATTAGGCAACTTCCTGTCTTAAAACACAAACCCAGAGTATCCTCAGACGCAGTAAGTAGTTAATTTGTATCCTTATTAGAAAGCCTCCTCCATTAAACAATCAATTTGTGTTGGTCCCTTGAGTGGTCACTTAAGACAAGTTCAACCCTAAATCAATCAGGGTTTCTCCTTTAAATCTGTGATGCCATTTTTGTTCAATGTTAGGATTGGATACCTATAATTTTTTTAAACAACTGATCTGACTAATCTCAGGTGTGTCTGTCATGATCAGCTCCTTAGAGCATTAGAAACCAAGGCTGCCACTGGATTCTACCTAGTCTCCAGCAAAGTCAAACATGAAGAATTTCAGGAGCTGCTTAACATCTGCTCATTGGAAAATGTTGCCCCTTTTTGTACTTGTTGTGCTAAGGAAGCTCCATACTTTTAATGGATCATCATGAAGCAAGCTCTGTGACTGGCTCATCTTTAATCCAAGGAAATACCCAGACACACATCAGCTAGGAGAGAATGGTTAGACAACAGGGCAAGAATGAAGACCAGAATGTAAGATAGCTAAAGAGGTGAGCATGTAAACATGCTGTTTTAGATGACTAGATTGCATAGACACTGAAGAAGACAAATTTACTGTTTACTGTCTTTTCTTTTTAGAAACATCTGATCACATAAGAGAGACCCAGGAAGAAAAGCTTTTTGTTATATCCAAGTTTCATTAATAGTCCATTTTGCTTGACCAGTAAGATTCAAATTGTTTTAATAATACAGTCAAATTGAATAGCTGAAATGTAGTGTTGTTCAATTGTGTTAGCAAAGTGCATTTGGCCTGCTGTCCAAACAGTGCCATAGTGAATGCAATCTATAAGATGACAGAAGTGGATGCTGAGATCCATCTGGTGCGTGCCCAGCTCTTCTGGAACATGAATATCAGGTTGTCCCAGACAACCGTGACAAAAGGTTTTTGGAAGCATGGATTGCATGATGGAAAGATTCAGTGAGAGAACCTATCATCATTAGTAATGAATGAGTATGATAGTATTTTGTATATTGGGTTTACTGATGGAGCATTGCCATATTCTGTTAAAGATTCTGTCCAAAGGACTCACCAGGAGAATTGTATGTAACAGACAAAAATGTGGATAGGGACTCTGGTGCAGTTCAACTATATGATGTTCATTTATGAAACAAGCCTCAAATTGCAGCGATATAGCAACATAAGCAGGGAATCTATACTTGATGTCAAGAACAGACCTCCCGATTAAGTCATCACAGAGTACCACCTTACGCAAAGCAGGAGGCCTCATACTGTTAGTGGAAGATACAGTTTTATAATCTACGTACAAACTGTTCAGCGTCTTGCAGTGGTGTGGAGTATTTAGCTGAATTACTGTCTGTTTTGCTTTTTTTTCAAGGATTTTAAAATAGGAAGGAAATAATGTGAAGGGCTTCTGCCCCTTTCATTCATGACTTTGGACCCGATCAGTTTTTCCCTGGTAATGTATGGTATATGATATTCCCTGTGGGATCTTGTCTTGCAACCAAGCTCAGTGTAATTTCTTCCTCTAACTTGACTAGTAATTTGTTCTTATTAAACATACTCTATTTCCTTTGTGCATATAGAGATCCACACAAAGGACATTGCTGCAGCTGCATTTGCAGAGAAGGAAGGGATAAACTGCATCCAGAGCTTTGCATAGCAAGTAAACATTGCAACCAGCTTGATGTGTTTCTACTTGACTTTCTCCAGTGTTTCCTGTCTCTCTCATTACACATTACTAGAGTGACCAGATGTCCCAATTTTATAGGGACAGTCCCAATATTTGGGGCTTTTTCGTATATAGATGTCTATTACCCCCCCCACCTCATCCTGATTTTTCATCCTTGCTATCTAGTCACCCTACATATTACATGACTGTTCAATCTCTCTAATACAGGGGTAGGCAACCTATGGCACACATGCCGAAGGCAGCAGATGAGCTGATTTTCAGTGGACTCACACTGCCTGGGTCCTGGCCACCGGTCCGGGGGTCTCTGCATTTTATTTTAATTTTAAAAGAAGCTTCTTAAACATTTTAAAAACCTTATTTACTTTACATACAATAATAGTTTAGTTACATATTATAGATTTATAGAAAGAGACCTTCTAAAAAAGTTAAAATATATTACTGGCACGCAAAACCTTAAATTAGAATGAATAAATGAACACTTGACACACCACTTCTGAAAGGTTGCCAACCCCTGCTTTAATATCTAACAGAGCTAGTGTGATGGGGTAGACTAGGCCCAGAGGCCCCCTGCTGGAGGCCTCAGGGTTCTGCCACACCTATCCCAAGAAAGGAGCAGTGGAGAGAGCCTCCAAGCAGGCTAAAGTGGCTGCAGGGGAAGCAGCCAATCAGGGCCCAAGAGAGCCCTATAAAAAGGAGCTACAGAATCAGAGACAGGGCAGTTCCTCGACAGAGCTGGAGCAGCATGGATGGTGTGACTGGCTGAAGGAACTGCAGCACAATAGGACAGCCCAGTGCTAGTAGGGACCGGGGAAACAAGAAAGAGTTCCTGGCTGGCTACTGGGGGTAAGACATTGGTGAAGGCTGGGTCCCCGCCCCCCATAGGCTACTGGAGAAGGGCCTGCAATTGTACATCAGTAAACCCCCAGAAGGAAACTGAACTGTCAGGAGACCCAGTTGAAGACTGAGGCCAAAACAGACTAAGAGAGCAAAACCATTGCCTCCAGGGAGGAAGTTCTGGGGATATGGCCCAATGGCAGGGCTGCGACTGGTTTAAAGACCACAGACACACCCAACCAGAGGGGGTACTCGTGAGAGGTGGGTGCCATTACAGCTGGTTGTAAAATGTGGGAGGGGGAGGGGAAATTGTGATGTGGTGATTTTTTTACACCATTTTTCAAAGAAATTTCAAAGTTTTGGAAATTTTTTACCTGGCTCCAATTCATAGAGGTTTATCATACTGAGAGAGGATTTACTCTGAACTCTTAACTGAGTGCAGAGCACTTAGGGCTAGATTTTAAAGAGTATTTAGGTGCCTTAAGGTGCAGGTAGGCACTTAGTAGGATTTTCATCAGCACCTAGGCATCTCACACCCATTGAAATCAATGGGAGTTAGGCAACTGGGTGCTTTTGGAAATCCCACAAGGTGCCTATTTGCCATTTAAGGTGCCTAAAATGTCTTTAAAAAATCTGACCCTTAGCAATTGGGAGAATGGTCGGAGCACATTTTGGCACTTGCTAAGGATTCATAAAGGGAAACGTTCTCAGAGAGTAGAGGATGGCAGAAGAGAAAAGTAAGGAGATGTTTAGTAAACAAGCTAAGGAGCTTATAAAACTGTCTTCTCTGTCACGTCATCAGTGGCACTGGGAGTGCTGCTCCTGCCAATTTGCATTATCTATTTCAAGTCACTTGGTCTCAGTCCTGTAGCTCTAGCATTGCATCATTTCTCCATTGATTTCAGCAGGGACTTCTGGACTCTCAGCATGATTGAAAATCAGACAACTTATGTAGGCACCTAGATGTGGACTTAGGAACCAAACTTTAGGCAGTTACTCTTTAAAAATCTTGGCAATAATCTTTCAACGAGTCTGCTCCTTTATCCAGGTCTATTCCTTTATAGTATTTATTTAATTGGCTTCGTTATTCATGTAATAATATGGCACAAGAATGTAGTCACAGGAAGAATTTAGTATCTTGGTTGGAAGCAGCATTCTCTTTTATTATGTACAGCAAGGAATTGTGCTCTCCACTCACAAAGCAACTGGATGTCTAAATGAGTTGTGTACAAGCATGTGAAAACATTTATGTGGAAGTCACAGGTGGATGTAAGGAAACAATTATTTCTGGATAATAAAATACAGATGCATGTGCCTAAGAGCACAGTAATTCATATTCACAAAGATACAAATACAAACTGTTCCATTATCTCAATGAGAAGCCCTTATAGGAGAGAACTTGTACATTAAAATCTACTATTGTCTCTGCTTTGGGAGACCTTAGTGTCATTCTAATGGAGTCAAGTAGAATCTGTTTCTCAAAAATAATGGTTATTCTTTTACGCAGAAATTACATAGTTATTCAAAGAATATTTTTGTTGTCTCTTGAAATGATTACATTACATTATCCTACATCACATAATGCTTTAAAATTCATTGTATTCAGATATTGGCTGAGATACTATAAACTGTATTGCACTGCAGGACATACTGCAATTTTCTTAAATGCCATTATATTTCTGACTATTCAGTATAGTGTTATCTAATGTGTTCTTGTAATAAGTGCATAATATTGCATGTTAGTGGGATTCTGGTGTAATGGGTGATGAAAAAATAGGCAGGCATTATACGCTTATTTGCATGACAGATCTCTCAGTGGATCCACATTCCTTTCATCCATCTGCTTAAAACCAAGAGAAGGAAAACAACAGAGAAGAGTGAAAACAGATATCCACAGAAATATTGGAAAGAAAACAGTTATCCCCTATAAAGCAATAATTGCCTTCATGAGATTGCATCCTGCCATATATAATTGTGCACTGTTATTTAGAACAATGGGAGTAAACATGTATTCAAAGGCTCAGAGTGTTAGTGAATAGTGTGATGTATACAAAGGGTTCACATTCATAATACTCATATATGTTATCAGATATAAGGCAAGAGCAACTTAGGGGATGATATGATGGGATAGTGGGGATGATATGATGGGATAGTTTAATTTGGGCAATTGATCTTGGATTATCAGCAGATAAGTCTGCTCAATGGTCTGTGAGGAGATGTTGGATGGGATGGGATCTGAGTTACTGCAGAGATCCTGGGTGCTGGCTGGTGAGTCTTGCCCACATGCTCAGGGTTTAGCTGATCGCCATATTTGGGGTCGGGAAGGAATTTTCCTCCAGGGCGGATTGGCAGGGTCCCTGGAGGTTTTTCGCCTTCCTCTGCAGCGTGGGGCATGGGTTGCTTGCTGGTGGATTCTCTGCAGCTTGAGGTCTTCAAACCACAATTTTGAGGACTTCAATAACTCAGTCATGTGTTAGGGGTTGTTAAAAAAGTGGATGGGTAGGGTTCTGTGGCCTGCTTTGTGCAGGAGGTCAGACTAGATGATCATATTGGTCCCTTCTGACCTACGAGTCTATGAGTCTATGAGCAACTGAAAATAGAGAGATTGCACCTTCAAGTCTCAACTTGCTTTTATGAAATATTTATATTTGGTTTATATCTGTTTCACTGATGAATTTCAGAAGTCTTAACTTACATCCACCTGGTGGAAGCCTTGCACATAGATCCTGGATTGAGTTTAACAGACTACTGACTGGAACAGCCAGACTGGCTGCCACAATGCCACAATTTGGTTTAGCCAATGACTGTGGGGCAGTGATGCAGACAGTCAAACATGTGGTGGAGGAGTGCACAATTAGAAGATGAGTGGGTGGATTACCACACTTTGCCACCCTCAATGATGCAACAGTTAGATGGTTGAACAATCTAGATATCAACTTGTGACTCATATCAATGAAGAAGATGTAACACAAAATAAGATCAGTCATTATCCCTGGGTGTTAATCCGAGGTTGCAGTGTTCTTGGCAAGTGAAGATTTTTTCACAAATGTGACCTCTTCAAATATTCCTGTGGCATAAATATTCTTTCTTTCAACATCAGGCATTCATCTCTTCTCTTTAAATCTAACTTTTATTTTTTTTCTTGACCAAAAATGTTTATTTACAGACAGTACAAAAAAAATGCCCACATTCCTATTAGGTTGGAGTGCTCTGTGACGCTTTCCAGGGGTACCCAACATTGTGAGGCAACTCGCTACCACCTGCCCTTAGCATTGGGAAGCTTTGTCTGTGCCAGTCATGGGTGAGCTCCCCAACTCCACTGGCTGCAGGCAACACCAGAACTCCCATCTAGGCCTTGCAGGCCCCACTGCTACTGTGCAGATTAGAGACAGGAATGCTCCAACCCTGAAGCCCTCGGAGCATCTCCTGCAGCGTCCAGCCACTTGGTCCACTGTACACTCAGTGTTCACAGATGTATTACTTCCAAAGAAAGAGTACAGCCCAGCTTTACTATTTTCGCCTCACACCAGTGCTCTGCTTAACTCATAGCACTTAGATTTGTTTATAGTGAAATCAAGTATAAGTCTAACTAAACATAGAGATGCAAGTAGAAGTAATGGAAACAAATGGTTACATATAAAATAAAATCATAACATGCATTCTAGATCCTAGACTTAAATAACAAGATATTATCATGTTTAGCGAAATATTGCTCGCCAGCACTTCACAGGCAGACCCTCTTTTCCTGGGACAAGAACGCTGCCAGCTTGCCTCTTCAATGAAGGATTCAGGGTGTCCCTTGTCCTCCCTAGCTATATCAGAACAATCCTTTGTCACACCCAGCTGCTGATTGTTTCTTCCTGTAGATTTCCAGCCTTGTCCAATTTAAACTATATTATGTTGCCAGTCATAAGAAAGCACTTAAGTGTGCACTATAAGATGTAAACTCATACTTAAAGTTAAGTGCATGCTAATGAGCTTTCCTGAAAAGGGCTCTGTCCTGAATTGGAGCCTGTATTTGTAGAATTTCCTAATCATTATGGAGAATAATAAGAATAATAATATTGTTTATAAACTTTAGTATTATTGTTACACCATTATATAGTAGTTGTGCCTAGAAGCCAATCAGATTGGGTTCCCATTGTGCTAAGTGCTTTGCAAGCATATAGACAATTGAAATCCATGCCCCAAAGATCTCACAGTCTAAAAGACATGAAAAATAAATCCATTCTTTTTGGTTTAAAAGTGATTGCCCTGTGAAGAGCCAGCATGTAGCTGAAAGTTTCCGTAATAATAATTAATGGGAGGTTATGGCATGAGTAACAGTCACAGAATAAATTTGGATCATTTCCAGTGGACTAGGATAATGGATTTGTGCATTGGCCCAATTCATACATGTGAATGGACTCTGGGGGAATCACATTTCCTATAGCAAATCCTAAAAAGGAGATCCACAAATGGGGCACAGTGTTCCAACAAGGAGAAGCCATAAAGAAGTCCTGTCACTGATTATACTTAAATCACTTAAAGGACTTAAAGGAATGAAGAACCTTTGCATCTCATTTGGCTTTGGGAATATGAATATCTTTTTAATGCGAAGTACGACTTGCCCTTACTATTGTTCTGTTGTCCTATATATTGTTTTCTGTGAAGCTATGTCCTTGCATTCCCTCAAAACTATATATGCCAGTTGTGACATGCCAAAAGTACTAACAGCATGTCTGTCTGTTTCCAGCAATGCAATTATTTGGTCTCACTTTATAAAAAATTGTTTACAGTGGAAGTTCCAATTGTTTATCATAATCACAATATTTCTTTTTAGGGCCTGCACTAGACAACGCATGCTGAGTGGATCCTTTGAGGGGCAACCTGCAAAGGAAAGGTCAATACTTAGTGTCCAGCATCACATACGGCAAGAGCGCAGGTAAACAGAGACAGGAAAAGTGTTTTTAAAATAATCTTAAATAAATTCAATGAATAGAGTTAAACTTGCACAATGACTCATACAAAGAACTAAATTGTACATTTTTGATTGTAACAATAATGAAATTCATTGTAGTACATAAATGGGGAAAAGGCCTTTTTATTTCAAATGTCATTTCCTTCACTGACTGCAGAACTATCAATTTAAAGATCAGAAGGAAAATAAATTGGTTTGTGTTAGATAGGCTTAAAGACAATTGAAGAACATAAAAGCTTCTCATGTAAGCTAAGGAAAAATGATAAGAATTTGAGATACTGTATCTGGAGAGCAGTGCTTTATAATGGCCATCATATAAAGGTCAAGATTTGATCTTGAGATTTACTATCAAATTGATTATGATTGTTTCAGGTCACTGAGACATGGTTCCAACAGCCAGCGAATCAGCAGGGGAAAATCTCTTGAAACCTTGACTCAAGATGTAAGTCCAAACAAAAATGATGGTTTTAGTTGTGGAATATGGGAAAGATTAATATGCACTACAATCACCATACAAGTCTAATGCCTATATAACATTCACTTTCTAATCTGTGGCTTGAGATCTTATTAGGAAATCAGAAGACAAATAGAATAATAACATTAATATTATCTTCAGAATAAACACCATATTCATACATGTGATAGATTTCCTTATTTTTCAACACTTGCTTACACAGCGAATTCGCTGAAGCTGCAGGTAGTACTGGTCCACTACTTTGCCATACAGGGCAGCCTACCTTGCATGTCCCCAGTGAAAGTTTAAAAAATATCATCAGTCTTGTGAGACTTATTGGATCAAAACCTTGCCATGTCTACCAGCTTCGAAGGGGTGTAACAGGAACAAATTCCACTGTGGCATATTTTCACAGATGGATGCCATTTTCAATTCTGGAAATTTGTAATGAAATTTTGCTGAAGTCTCTGATTTTGCCAAGGAGAATTTCAAGACCAAAATGGGAGTTTTCAGTCTCTCTAGTTTTATGCTCCCATATTCTTTTCTAGATGTGCACTGAAGTGAATAAGTAAAAATAAAGGGTGCAGCTTTTCTACTATTACTTTGCCTACGGCCAAAAATAACTGTCAGCACATAGCTGCACCATGGCAAACTAAGGAAGCAGTTGTGAGTCTGAGCAGGTACCAGATTGCTTCCTCCTTAGAACCAGCTCAGCTCCACTGGCTCTGATGGTTCTGACACCCTCTACCCACTCCCTGCAAACCTGTGATATAGACACTGTTCTGCCCCTGTGTTTGGACCAGAAATACATGCAGCCTACTCAATAGACTGAGGAAGAGTCTAGTGCCTCCTATTCCCCTATGTGAGTGCAATCTTGCCCTTAACAACTATGATGATGTTCAATAAAGATAGGAAGAGTTAATGCAGTAATAAAGTTGAATTCATTGAGGTTGCACCAGGGGAATTAACAACAAAATTTGATCCACTGAAAGTAACCAAGCATATGCTGTAGCACATACTATCCAGTATGCTTGGCTTACATGATTTATAGTGCATTTAGAAGCGAAGACTTCACAATTTGAATGCTTCAGTGTAAAAGATAATATCTTGCTTTCATTTTTAAAGGAAAAAACGCATTTTAAGTAATTGTTTTGCCTCTAGCATTCTAATACAGTGAGATACAGAAACGCACAGAGAGAAGACAGTGAGATCAAGATGATCCAGGAAAAAAAGGAACAAGCTGAAATGAAAAGGTATTTACAAACCAAAGATTTGAAAATGCACATTTCAGTTTGAAATGTTGGTATTATATGATGGAAAAAAAGCAACCTAACAGCTGCGATGAAATAAAAACAAAATGATAACGAATATTTTTGATGGATGTCTTTTGCGTAACATTAAATATATTATGTATTATTTTTTAAAAGGAAAGTCCAAGAGGAGGAGTTGCGAGAGAATCATCCATATTTTGATAAGCCACTTTTCATAGTTGGTCGAGAACACAGATTCAGGAACTTTTGTCGGGTGGTTGTGCGTGCTCGCTTTAACGCGTGAGTGTATTACTTTTCAATAGTGAGTTTGGCCAAATACTTTCTTTATGGGCTAGTCTAATTATTTTGAAAGGAAATATATATGCAACTAAC
The DNA here is from genome assembly GCF_003597395.2 of Chelonoidis abingdonii. Taxonomy (NCBI): domain Eukaryota; kingdom Metazoa; phylum Chordata; order Testudines; family Testudinidae; genus Chelonoidis; species Chelonoidis abingdonii. Next base: position 270,293,174 of record NC_133769.1, read on the forward strand.
TCATAGCATCTAAGAGTTAAACTAGCCATGATATAATCTCATTGCTGGAGAAAAAGAAACAAAAGACATAAACTGATGAAGACAGTCCTGCATCATGAGATGAGATAAGGAAGCTGCAGGCACGAGGTAGGCAGAAAGGGGTAAAGCTTCAGCTGCCATCTTTAAGCTACAGTGAGCCAGCCTGTCACAGTAACCAATAGCAGATTGGGGACAGGAGTGGAGAAGAGAATGGTACATATGCATGCTGATGTCAGGCCTGCTCATTCTAAATAATGTGCATGTGTTTACTACATGGAATGCTCTTAAAGAAAAACTTTCCCCCACAACAGAAGAATATCACTATAAGCTGATGTTCATTATGGGCCTCACCCTGAGAGGTGCTGAGCACCTTAATTCTCATTATAGTCCTCTCAGCACCTCTCAGAGTGGGATCATATAACCAGAATTTCATTGTGCACAGTGAAAAGCACTGAAACAATTTGGGGCTTTCATTCTGTTTCACTACAAGCTGAGTTTCCCTACATCCAAGTTCACTATGACTGGGTTCTTCTGTATGTATATGTGCTCCTCTCTTCTCAGTTTCACAGTGCAGATGCCATTGAAGGCAATCAGATTTACACCATATACCTGGGAGCAGAAATTTATCCATTCCTGGGTTTTAGAAGATACTATGAAGAGGTTATTTTGAGTTTTATAGCTGAAGATTGTTAGGCTTGGGAGCTTTTATATAACAGTGGATTTAAGGGTCAGGAAATTAGATGAGAAATATCTGGGAACATTAATGAGAAAATTATTGAACTAAGTAATTAAAGAAGATTGGACCAAAAAAGTGAAGCCACTTTACACCAGCTGAGGATTCGGTCAATGAATTGTGATACAAGATGAAAGGGCTTTTAGGGAAACTCTTTGAAACATGAAGCTGTGTGTCAGGTGGGTTGTTTCTCTCAGAAAACCAAAACTGAATAAAGTAAGCTATTAATTGTAGAAGCTGGACTCAGACTTAATTACATTTTAAATTAAAATTTTTTAAAAGCCAGTCTAGAGCTATCTTGCTCAGAGCTGTGCCATAAATTAAACTACTGCTAACTGTTTTGATTGGTAATTTGAACTAAAATTACCTGACACAAAAATTGGGTAAGTAAAACTTAAAACAACTTTTTTATAAAAAGTAGCATTTGAGCATTAAGTCATAGAATATGTCGTGGATGTCAGGCATTAAGCTAGACAGTTAATTGCTGTGAGGTGATGCATGCCCACTACAATTATAATAATGGCCACTGAAATGCAATTTAAATTGCTGAATTTTAAATATCTCATTTCCCTTTTATAGTTCTAAAACAGATCCTGTTACCGGAGCTGTGAAAAATACCAAATACCATCAGCTATAGTAAGCATTGCAAAAGTAATTTCATTTGTTTGACTGCATTTTGCATATCAATGTGGATTATACTTTTTTGGCTTAAAATATCTCTTTTTTGTGTTTTTTTGTTTGTTTGTTTGGGTTTGTGGGGTGGGGAATTGTTTTCTTCCATTTCTTTGTTCTGTTATTTCTCTAGTTTTACTATGTATTTCTGACATGACGAAACTTTTCAAATGCCTCCTTCCAGACTTTTCACAGAAAACACTTTAGCTAGACTGTATTTTTAATAGAGATTTAATGACACTGATCAAGTTTCTCTTTAATGATTGTTGTATATTTTTGACAGTGATTTGCTGGGATTGGTTACTTACCTGGACTGGGTTATGATCATTGTTACTATATGCTCCTGCATTTCTATGATGTTTGAATCCCCCTTTAGAAGAGTTATGCGTGCTCCGACACTACAGGTAACATTACTGAATCATCTCACACTTAATAAAGCAAAACCATATTATTTTTCTCCATTGCTTATTACTAAATTGTGATTGATCTCTGCTTTGATTTTCAGATTGCTGAATATGTTTTTGTAATATTCATGAGCATTGAGCTTAATCTGAAGATTATGGCAGATGGCTTGTTTTTTACACCAACAGCTGTCATAAGGGACTTTGGAGGAGTCATGGATATATTTATATATCTTGTAAGTTTTTATATTTAAATACTTTCTTGTAACATTTTTAATTTTCAGCTTTCTGAATATGCATTTATTAAACATTTGTTTTTTAAAAATGAAATCATGCAGAACTGCGAGGGTCATTTGAGCACACAGTCACCACAGTTTCACGTGGAAATTTGACAACTGCAGTTGCAAATGTGTATCTAAGTATCTGAATATTGATTTGCATCCCAAATTGTGGTAAATTCATGAGCTAATGTAGGTTTCCCATTGCATGGTAATTTCTCTCTGTGTGTATACTTATTTATCTGATACATCTGACCTCCTTTCCTTCCATCTTTAGATCCAGATCCTAGATCGTGGACCCTATTCTCTCCCTTTTATGCAGGGGAATCTGCTGGTGTAGTTGGCTTTTCACTATTCATTCCTTGCCTTCCCATCTCTCCTCTTTAGAGAGGGCATTACCAGATGATGGATGTTAGGGTTGAATCAAATCTGGCTGCCTATAGTAGATCTGGTCAAGAAAACTTCAATATAAAAGGCAGTTGTGTTGAAATTGAAACTTTTTGCAAGAATGTGTTGATTTTAACTAAATTTTCAGTGGGAAAAAGTTGAAATGAATTATTTTGACTTTTTCCTTTTGTTTTTCAAAAAGTTTCATTTCAATAAGCTAAAAATCTTTCCTTTCAGCTGTATAGATTTGATTCTTTTAGCTTTGACTTTTATATTAACTTAAAATGTCTTTAATATATGTTTATGTATACATTGATGACAGCAAAATGAAACATTTTTACCTTATTTAAGCAGTGCATTTTAATAGTCCCAAATCAGAAAGTTTGTTCTACAGGAAGTTTCAAATTTTCAGTTTCTTGTTTAGGTTTAAGAAAAACAATTTGCAAAATGTCAGAATTTCTCATGCAATGGAAATACTGTTTTCTGAACAGCTCTAAAGTCTACCTTTCCTTTTTGTGTAAAACTCTATACCTACCAGTGTCAACAGATGAGTAATAAATATTAATAATAAGAGATTATACCCAAAAAACAAACAATGAAATCAGTGATTAATACAGTACAATATAAAATGGTTTTTCAGTCTGAACTGAGCTGCTAAATGAAGTGAATATGATGGGTTTGATTAACTCATGGGTAGATTAGTCTGTATACCAGATGTGCTGCATATAAATTGTTGTGATCAGTCTGTACTCAGAGTTTCTAGTAGCATTGGTTTGTCAAAATTCCTCTTTTTGTTGTTTTTTTGTTTGTGTGTTTGGAGGAAAATCATGTTTTATCTAAGTCTTATAAACATTCCTAGAATATTGAAAGGATACCAGAGAAATTCAGTAACATCTGCTTATCCGTTTTGTTTTGCTAGACTGGTTGGTTGTTGTTTTTTATTTAGTTTTTTAAAAATCACAAGTAATTTTTTTTGTTGCTTTTAAGCATATTGGCAATAATCAGCTGAATCCTACATTCCTTGCGCATCTACAACTAAGTAATCCCCCTGTCTAAGTCACACTGTATATTAAGGATACATTTATAAATAAGAACATAGAATTTAAGAACGACAATACTGGGTCAGACCAATGATCCATCTAGCCCAGTATCCTGTCTTCTGAAAGTGGCCAGTGCCAGATGCTTCAGAGGGAATGAGCAGAACAAGACTATTATCAAGTGATCCATCCCCTGTCATCCAGTAGGGTGACCAGATAGCCAGTGTGAAAAATTGGGACAAGGAGTATGGGGTAATAAGTGCCTATATAAGACAAAGCCCCAAACATCATGACTGTCCCTATAAAATCAGGACATCTGGTCACCCAATCATCCAGTCCCAGCTTCTGGCAGTCAGAGGTTTAGGGACACCTCAGAGCATGGAGTGGGGAAAAAAGCGTATATAAAATACTCTATAAAGAGTTAAGAAATGATAAACTGACATTTTAATAAAGAGCTAATCAGTTGTTATAATTGTTATAGAGTCCAGCAGATAATATGTTGTTTATAAACATGGTGCACAACTAAGGCTACGATTTAGAAATGGCAGTTGCGGATTCCGTGACTTTACCGGACCTCTGTAACTTTTTGGAGTTCAGCTGTGTCATACTATTCTTTTCCCAATCTGAACCTTAGAGTCCAAAAAATGAGGTACTAGCATGAATTCCTCTAAGCTTAATTACCAGCTTAGATCTGATACGCTGCCACCAATCAGGACTCTGAGTGCCTGATAAACTCTGGTCTCCCCAAAACTTCCCAAGATCCAGACCCCCTGCATCGTAACACAAGGAAAGTAAACTCTTTCCCTCACCAGTGCCTCTCCTAGGCTTTCCCTCCCTGGGTTACCCTGGAAGATACTGTGATTCAAACTCCTTGAATCTTAAAACAGAGGCTTCCACCTCTATCCTTCTTCTCTCTCCCCCACCAAGTCCTTGGTGAGTACAGACTCAATACCTTAGCATGAACCAGAGGAAAAAAAATCAGTTAGGTATTTAAAAGGAAGTTTTTAATAAAAGAAAGAAAAAATAAGAAATCTCTGTAAATACAAGATGTAATATTACAGGGTCTTTCAGCTTATAGACACCAGTGAGAAAAGCCTCCCCCCAGCAAAAATACAATTTAAAAATACTTCCAGCAAACTACACATTTGCAAATACAGAAAAACAATTTAAAAGACTATAACCGCCTTTCTACTTAATACTCACTATTCTGAATATATAAGAGACTGTAGCAGGGAGATTGGCAAGAACCTGGTTGCACATCTAGTCCTTTCAGGACCAGAGAAGAGAACAAAAGCAAAACCCAAGAAACCCAAAGCAAAGGCTCCCCTCCTCCGAGGATTAAAAGTATCTTTTTCCTGATTCGGTCCTCTGTCCAGGTGTTTTGTTGTTCCCTGTTGTAACACCTTACAGGTAAAAAGACATAACTATCTGCTTTATGACACGGCCCCCAAATCGCAAGACAGTGGGACCTCCACTGGCGGTGATTTCTTCCTAGAACTTTGAGTAACAGATTAATCCAAACACATGCACCTTTACATATACTACACAGTGTAAACTAGAAGACTTGTACATTTGTAAGGACACAATTTTAACAGTGATTATGGGAAACTTCACGAGGAGAGTGCATTAGCTTACCTTGTTAGAAGCTGCTGAAATGTGTTGAATTCCAAAATCAAACATTGGAGAGCTAGACTGCATCGAAGAAGTTTTTTGGTTGTTCCCCTGTGGCAGTAAGCCACTTTAGCGCAGCATGTGTCGGGTTTTGTAGCTGAACCACCGTCCCAAATATGGGCGTAGCTTTCCAGGGCGTAGACATGGCGGTAGGCATTCCTTTTACTGACTGACCGTGACTTTTCCCTCTCAGACAGTTTTTTGCTGAGAAACACGCTCAGGATGGAGATTGTGGTTGGTCGCTTCCGCATGAGAACTGTACTATACACGCTCAGATCATCTGTTGGATTATTAGGAAGGTCTTTCAAGTCCGGGCCCCTTAGCACAGGGTCAGACCTGAGCGTCAACTTTAGATAGGGTAAGGCCTTTTGAACTCATCAGTTCACATTACTGCATCGGGCGTGGGTTTTTGGTCGAGGTCGGCAGTGGGGCAGTCGATGGCTTGAGTGTGGTACACATCGCCTGTATACCGGCCACAGCCTAAAAGGAATTGGACCTGTTTCTTCTACTTTGGGACAGGCCACTTTTGGATTACATCCACCTTGGCCGTAGGGGATTTATGGTTCCTCGACCGCACCTGTTGTTCCAGGTGTTACTCTGTTTTGGCCTATGTTGACACTTTTTTGGCCTCTAAAGGTTAAGTCCCAGCAAAATACATTTAAAATCCTTCCAGCAAATTACCATTGCAAATACAGAAAAACAATTAAAAGGACTATTAGCCGCTTTCAACTTAAATATCACTATTTTGGAATATATAAGAGACTGTAGCAGGGAGATTGGCAAGAAACCTGGTTGCACGTCTAGTCCCTTTCAGGACCCAGAGAGAGAACAAAGCAAAACCCAAAAACCACAAACAAAGGCTTCCCTCCACTGAGATTTAAAAGTATCTTGTTTCCTGATTGGTCCTCTGGTCAGGTGTTTTTGGTTCCCTGTTTGTTAACCCTTTACAGGTAAAAGAAACATTAACCCTTAACTATCTGTTTATGACAAACTGTCAACAGCTAAAGCTGGGGCTGGAGCTGAGGCTGCGGCTGGGGCTGGATGGGGGCTCCAGCTGAGGCTGTGTGCCCCTGTCCCATGGCTTCCCCATGGGGCTGCAACCGGGGCTGTGCACCTCTGCCCTGCAGCTTGTACGGTTATTTTTCGTAAAAGTCATGCACAGGTCACAGGCTCCGTAAATTGTTGTTTGTTGCTGGTGATCTGTCTGTGACTTTTACTAAAAATAACCGTGACAAAATCTTAGCCTTATTTATAGCCATCTATAGCACCTTCTGTAGACGTATATGTGTTTGTATACATGTGCATGCCCCTCACTTTGAAGAAGCTAGTGCCAGTAGTTGCCTTACACTTGAATAGTTCTCATGTTCAGAAAAATGCAGGAATTACATTGTGCCCCTGGGCAAGGCTCTTTAGCCCAGGTTTTTAATGATATATATGCTCCTAAAGATGCAGATAGGTACCTAGTGGAATTTTCAAAAGCGCCTAGATGCCTAGCTCCCTCACCAAAATCCCACTAGGTGCCTATCTGCATCCTTTTAAAAATCTAGCCCCATGCCTTCTCTCCCCACAAGCACACCCCAAAAGGGACAACTATAATCTTCTAAGGAATACTTGCAAGTTTGGCTTGATGTTCTGTTTTATCATAATTTGTAAAATAATATATTGCAATCTGGATTGCTCATTCTTTCTCCCCCTCCAAGGTAAGTTTGATATTCCTTTGCTGGATGCCTCAGAACGTTCCTGCTAAATCTGGAGCTCAGCTCTTAATGATACTACGATGTCTCCGACCCCTTCGCATTTTCAAACTGGTGCCACAAATGAGGAAAGTTGTACGAGAGCTGTTTAGTGGCTTCAAGGAAATCTTCTTGGTATGTGCCAGTTATTTTGTTCCTATGATAAAACAAGACGGAGAGTAACGATGTAAAATGTCAAGTATCAGAGGGATAGCCGTGTTAGTCTGGATCTGTAAAAGCAGCATAGAATCCTGTGGCACCTTATAGATTAACAGACGTTTTGGAGCATGAGCTTTCGTGGGTGCATGCATCCGATGAAGTGGGTATTCACCTGCGGAAGCTCAGGCTCCAAAACGTCTGTTAGTCTATAAGGTGCCACAGGATTCTTTGATGTGAAAAGTATTTCTGTAATTCAGCTTTGGTTTTTACTTTTTTTTTTTTTTACCAGTTGCACTCTGTTTATACCTCATAAAGAAAATGCATTGTAACTTACCATTGGAGTTTAAAAAGTAACAAGGTAAAAAAGAAATTACCAATATAAAGTCCACTCGTTTTCATTCATACTTAATAAGGATGCAGTAATAATTCTTTCACAAGTGACTTTGTTTATTCGGCATATCTTAGTACTGATGTAGACAGCAGGATTCTTGAGAGATAAAATAACGCGATTTCTGCTGGGGGAAGAGGATGAGAGATAGGCTGCTTTCATAGCTGATCTACAGAAACCTAAGGAAACTCAGACTTGCAGAGATGAGAGTCTTTGTCATTCCCAGTTCTTGTTCTGAGACAGTTGGAGGGAATCCTGTCCCTGATTGCAGCTCTGGAAATGGTGGTAGGGTAGAGTTGCCTGGAATACAAGAATTCTGTCTCATACATTTTTTTGACATTTTGGCATTTGGTTTTATTCCTCATTGAGATAAAACCAAGATATTTTGAATTTTTTTGGACAAATAAGAGCGAGAGACGCGCACACACACGCACACGCGCATCCTATTCAGAATAGCCAATAACCTAGTGGTTAGAGCGCTTATGTGGAATACAGGAGGCCCAGGTTCAAATCTCTATTTTAGTGGTGGGATCCCAGAACCCATTATTAGTGTCTTAGGAATAACAGCTCTTTCTCTCTCTTCCCCCCAAGTGATGTGTGTATGTGTGTTCTAGAATTTTTTTTCCAGGATCAGGTCTCAAAACCTTGAGAGTGTGATAAGATTTTAGACTGGGCATGAGGGTTAGGAATAAAAGCTTGCAATTTTATCTTATATATTTATTATATACTGTGTTATGTATTCATGTATATTGTTTGGTTATAATAACAAACGAGTCTCTTAATAAAGGGGCAAGGGTCATTAGTTTAAGGCCAGTGTTTAACTTACTTTATCTCCATTACAACCTGTTATGATGTAAACATTTTAATTCATTTATGTGTCTCTCCTGTTTGTAGCTGCACTGGTGTTACAGAGCCAGACAGCCGACAGAGGCAGCACATGTTAATGAATAAGGCCTGATCTAGCAAAGCACTTAAGCATGGTTTAACTTTAAGCACATCAGATGTCCCATTGAAGTTAATAGAAGTCTTCTCGTGCTTAAAGTTAAGCAACTGTGTTTATACAGCACCTACTGCAGTGAGGTCCTGGTCCCTGAGTAGGTCTTTGAGATGCTACCATAATACAAACAATAAGAAGAGTGTCAGTGCTTGCTGGGTCAGGGCCTACACTAAAGGTCAATAGTTTAAGCTTCGTAGGAAAATCTACAAAGAAAAAAACCCCTGTGCTTGTCTGATTGAAAAAAGCCAAAATTAGTATGGAGTGAAATGATATTTCAGGTGGCTGAAATGGTATCGCCAAAAAGATATGGTAACAAAAGTTTTAAACTTAAAAAAATACTTTCATTAGTTTCAATGGAGACATTATTATAAAATGATGCATTGTTATTCATAACACATAATGCATAAGTTAGAATTCATAACACAGTGCAGCCAAAGTTGGAAATGCAGTGACTAAAAATTCAATGGAGAGTGCCTGTCATAAAAGCCGGTAGGTCAGCATTATGCCACCAAACGCTCATTCTTGGACCGCACCAGAGGATCTAGCCCTTCACCTCTAGTCTTAGGAGAAAAGTTTGACTATATTTACATCACTGTCACAGGTGTCCATTCTTTTGCTGACATTAATGCTCGTTTTTGCAAGCTTTGGAGTTCAGCTTTTTGCTGGGAAACTGGCCAAGTGCAATGATCCACACATCATCACAAGGGTAAGAACTTCTTTTCTATTTCAAAATACTAGTATACTCCATCCTCTCTGGGCAATGGAGGAAACAAGTAGGAAAAACGACAATCATTCAGTATGAAAAAGAGAAACTATGTGGCATTTCATGTATCCAAAAAAGTGAGGGGAGAGAGGGATTTTCTGTATTCATTTGCACAGTTAGAACAAAATGTTTTTTTTTAAATTCAAGTTGAAAATAGAAAATAAGCTATTATCACCTGTTGATCCCCAGTAATGCATCTGGCAAAGTGCATGCAGTAGAGAATGATGTGCTCCCAGTCCTAAGAAGTGTAAGCCAAAATTTTCAGACCTAGGTACCCACAGTTAGGCACCACAGGGTGGGATTTTCAGAAGTGCCCAAGTGATTTAGAAACATAAAAATGAACTTGACAAATTGGAGAACTGGTCTGAAATAAGATGAAATTCAGTAAAGACAAATGAAAAGTACTACACTTAAGAAGGAAAAATGTAATGTACAACTACAAAACAGGTGGTAGTACTGCTGAAAAGCATCTGAGGGTTATAGTGGATCATACATTGAATATGAGCCAACAATGTGATGCAGGTGTCATAAAAGGTAATATCATTTCTGGGGTGTATTAACAGGAGTTTTGTATGTAACACACAAAAAGTAATCATTTCATTCTACTTGGCACTAGTGAGGTCTCAGCTGGAGTACTGTGTCCAGTTCTGGGTGCCATATTTTAGGAGACGTGTACAAATTGGAGAGACTCCAGAGGAGAGCAACAGAAATGATAAATGGTTTAGAAAACCTGACCTATGAGGAAAAGTTTAAAAAAACCTGGGCATGTTTAGTCTTGTGAAAAGAAGACTGAGGGAGGACCTGATAACAGTCTTCAAATATGTAAGAGCATTATAACAAGCACAGTGATCAATTGTTCTGCATGTCCACTCAAGGTAGGAGAAGAAGTTATGGGTTTAATCTGGAGCAAGGGAGATTTAGGTTAGATAGGAGGAAAAAATTCTAACTAGGAGGATAGTTAATCTCTGAAATAGGCTTCCAAAGCTGGAATCCCTGTCACTGGAGCTTTTTAAAAACAGGTTGGACAAATATCTGTCAGGTGTGGTCCACATGCACTTGATCCCACCTCAACATGAGGGGTGGACTAGATGATCTCTCCTGGTCCCTTCCAACCCTATGTTTCTATGATTCTATAAGCCTCACTGATTTTCCATAGGATTTGTGCTCTTAAAGGTAGGTCCTCACATAAAATGCTGCAGCAGTGCAGCTACACCAGTGCAGCTGTGCCACTGTAGCACTTCAGTCCAGATGCTACTACACCTACTGATGGAAGAAGCCCTCCAGTGTAGTTAATCCACCTCCCCAAAAGATGGTAGCTATACTGAGTGGAGAATTCTCACAGTGTACACCGCAGGTTAGATCAATACAACTATATCACTCAGGGATGTCGATTTTCCACACCCCTGATCGACATAGTTATACCAATGTAAGTTTCTAGTGTAGACCTTGGCTAAGACTAGAGGCACTTTAAAAATCCCACTGCCCCTGGAAAGTCAGTTGGATTTGGGCTCTTAAGTCACTTAGGCACTTTTGAAAACCCAACCTGAATGCCTTATTTGTGCATCTAAGCAAAGTGGTTTGATTCTCAGAGGTGTGGAACATCCCCATCTCTTCTGAGGTCAGTAAGACCTGTGGAGGTGCTCAACACCATAAAGAATTAGATTGTTTTTGTTTAGCAGCCTAAATATGGGATTGGGAGCCTAATTTTAAGACCCCATGTTTGAAAAGTTTGGCCATACTGATTTGCCCTTTACAGATGTGCAGGAAGACTCCTCCTCGACGCCCTCGTGTGCTTCTACAGGGGCCTGTCAGAAATGTAGTCTCTGTACTTGGGACAGCACAGAAACTATTCCCTCCCTGCACTATTGGAGGTACAGACTGTCTTAAAGGAGACAAGGCAATGGGGCTACTTGCCACCTTACCAGGAAGATGGACCTATTGCACCAGGAGAAGCAGACTTCTCTATCCCTGGGCATGGTGCACATCCTCACCAGATTGCTCAGTGATGGAATGAGCTTCACTGAGACAGAATTCCTCCTGCATACACCCTCCAGGACAAAGTCACATAACTGAGTCTTAAATTAGACAATACAGTAAGGGCACAAACATGGCATCCAGCTTCATAGCCAAATTCTTAACCTAGGTTTCATATGACCTCCCTTTTTTCACTTTCACTGATTGAGAAAACAATTGGGATCACTTAGATGTCTAAGAACCAGTAATTGCAGGTGCAATGAATTCGGGGCAAAAAAATTGTGCCTACAGTGTTAATTTATAAAGGGAAGCTAGTGTTTCCAAACCAGGCTGTTATAGTCAGTGTACTGGGAATTCTTTAAATCATAACATCAAAGCAGGATAGGCCCTAATCTTGCAGCTTGCTCCATATGGACAGACGCTGTATAAGCACGGAGCCTAGTTAAGTTCAGTGGGCCTCTGCATCAGCAAAAGGTCCACCAGTGCAGGACCAGGGCCATAGTAAAGAACATTGGGTGAAATCTTTGCCCCAGTGAAGTCAATGTCAAAACTCCAGTTAACTTCATTTGGGCCAGGATTTCCTCCATAATATTATTGATCACGTCTGAACTAACTGGATATCCACACAACATGGAGTAAAGCTTCCAAAGTCCCTTCCCCACATATAGTGGGCTCATTGTCAAACCTGTGATGTGTGATAGAATCCCTGGGGACAGTTTCTCATTTGGTTGTCATGAATCTTTTCTGGTCATGATGCTGGAATGGATATCTCCAGTATATTACAATTTTTCTTCTAGTATTGTCCCTATGGGTGCTCCATTGTAGGTGTCCCTTGCGCCTGGAAATGGAGATCTTCACTAGCAGTGGCTGTTGGGCCATGCACTCTTCCCCATCTCATACAGTGAGAGGCGACTATAAAGCCCTGTGTGGTCCAACCGCCCTTGTTTCCTTCTCAGCCGCCCTTGTTCGGGGATGGAGTCCCTAACCAAGCCCTTTATACTCCTGTTGTGCCTTTAGTAATATTAGTGCTTCCATTGAAAGTTCTAAGATAATACTTGTTTCCTTCATATTTTTTTTTCCTTTTCCCCTTATTAAAAAAATCCTCTCCTCTTTCTCTCCATTTCTCTTTAGAGTAGCATAGGTTTCATTTTTCTATTCCCTTCCTTACAGGGAAGTTCTCCTTACTCAGGGTTATGCCTCGATCTCCCAAGTTTAAGAGGTGCCTCTCTTGTTGTGAGGCCCTCCCTGTGAATGACAGCCACTCACAATATACACGCTGTTTGGGTAAGGGGCACGTGTCACAAAAGTGCACCCTCTGCCTCAAATTGAAGGCACGGTACAGAGAGGACTGTGAATTGAAACTAAAACTTTTATTAATGAAGAGCTCATTGCGACTTGCCTCAGACCCTGGCCCCGATACATCTCCTCTGCAGCGGTCACCATCAACACATTTATCTGCTGACCCCCACTCACTGCATACCACTAAAAGAAAACCTACACGCTCTCATCGAGATGAGAAAAAATGGGCACCAAGCTCACCCCCAAATAAAGACATCCCCTGTGAGGTCGGTAGTCTCAACATCTTCTGGGGCAAGACCTAGGTCCTTTGACCATACGGTACCTCTGGTACCGGTGCTGTTGAGAGAACTAAGGACCCTAAGTGGGCAGGACCACATAAGCGGATACTGTCACTTAGCACCGATAAGAAGAAATCGCTGACTACAAGGCACTTTTATCCAAATATAACCATATGAACTATTCCAAGGGGCTCAGTGCGCTCAGCAAAAAATTTAGATCCTTCAAGCAGGAGATCTTCCTGGGGAGACCTCCCTGGGGAGCCTTGAGAGGTGAAGCCATGGAGCTTGTCTCACTACCACAGAAGTCACAGTGGACTAGGCCACCATATCCACAGCATCCAGAGAGGTTTGTAGCGCCATGCATGACAGGAGTTGTCCTTCTGTCACTAGTGCTTGGAACTGCTCTTTTTTATCATCTGGGAGAGCAACACTCCATTCACTCAGTGTCTGTGCTCCAGCACAAAAGAGAAGACAGCGTAGGTATCAACTTACTCCGAGATCTCACCCTCCATATTTCACCCTTCAACGGCATTATGATCCACAATGTAGATGTCAGAGACCTCCTACCAAATGTACACAGACACCAACACAGGCTACTATGTCCCACGCATCTGCATGTCCCACGCATCTGCCTCCAAACAATATTTTTGAAAATTTGGCTAAGGCCCTGAGATCTCTCCCCATGATCCAGATGCTGCAGCCATCCAAATTACTTCATCAGTTTGGTGGACGTTTGACTCTGTTCTCTCTGACATGACAGCAAGTCACCTCCTACAAGTGGGTACTGGAAATCATCAGCAACGGTATTCAATTTCATTCCTCTCTCTTCTGTCCACCCCATCCTATCCCTCTTCAGGGAACATTCTCATGAGCACCGTCTATGGAAAGAAATAAACCATCTTCTGTGACTGGGAGCCATAGACCTGGTGCCATTCCAACTCAGCAGGAAAGACTTTTATTCCCACCATTTTCTAATGCAAAAGAAGTCTGACGGTAGAGGCGAATGCTGGACATGGGGAAACCTCAACAATGTTGTCAAACTACAGCAGTTCGAGATGGTCACACTATCAACAATAATCCCAGCACTGGAACAGGGGGGCCTTCTTGGGCCTCAACCTCCACTCATACTTCCATATTACCATACATTCTTTTCACAGGAGGTTCCTCAGATTTGTTCTGGGGTCCAACCATTTTCAATAAAGGATGCTTTGACCTCTCTATGGCACTCAGAGTATTTTCCAAAGTCCTGGAAGTGGTGGTGGCACCACTCTGCAAACAAGGGGTTATAATATTCCCATACCTAGATGACTGCCTCTTCAAGGCTCCATCCAGAAGTGACACACTCCAAGTCATAACAAAAAGGTTGGACCTTTTCTCAAAACTCAGCCTCCAGATAAATATTCAAAAATCAGCTGACACCAGTACAACAGCTAGAGTTTATTGGGTCCCAACTAGATGGTATAGAGGCCAGAGCCTTCCTCCCAGATCACGCAATAGTTAGTCTCATTTCCATCATGAGGACCAGCCAACAGATCTCTGCCAGAACCTGCCTACAGTTGCTCAGTCATATGGCAGCAACCACATTCATGATAAAACACTCCAGATTACATATGCATTGCCTCAAGGGATGGCTATGAACAGCATACATACCCCACAAACACAGCCTGAATAAACTGCTCTCGATATCACTGAAGGTCAAGGGCTCATTAGACTGGTGGACGCAACCTCAGAATGTCTGCATAGGGGATCCCTTCCTCCAACCACCACTGTCCTTGATACTTATGATCAACGCCTCCCTACTCGGTTGGGAAGCACATCAGCAGACCCAGATGGTACAGGGCAAGTGGTCCCCTTCAGAGTCCATGTTAAACATCAACCTCCTAGAATTACATGTAGTCTGCAACATATGCCTACACTTTCTATCAATAATCAGACAACAAACAGTAAGAGTAATGATAGACAACATCACCTGCATGTTTTATATCAACAGACAGGAGTGAGGTCTCAATCCCTGTGTACAGAAGCACTAAAATTGTGGAACTGGTGCAGCCAGCATAACATCAATATCTTAGCCGCATACCTACCTGGATACCAGAATACCATGGCAGATTCATTGAGCAGGAAGTTCTCACAAGAACACAAGTGGGAGATAGACACAAGAACCCTACAACATATATTCACCCACTGGAGATTCCCCAACATAGATCTGTTCGCCCTCAAGAACGCCAAATGCCCACAGTTCTGCTCAAGAGAGGGTCTAGGTCACCAAACTCTGGGGGACATCGTCCTCATTTCATGGGATGCACCTCTCTGTGCCTTTCCACCTTTTCCCCTACTATTCAAAGTGTTTCCCAAGGTACAAGTTGAACGATCCAGAGTCATTCTCATAGCCCCAACATGACCATGACAAAGATGATATCCTTACCTCTTACACCTTGGTGGTCTGTCCACCTATCACCTTGTTGACTTCACACCTCCTCTTGCAGGATGCAGGTCAGATTCTTCACCCAAATTTAAAATTTCTCTGTCTGAAGGCATGGCCACATCATGGTTCCAGAATACAGAGATGACCTGTTCAGAACAGATATAAGATTCTTTTAAATGGCCAGTGTTGAACAATACACTATACTTACCTACATACGTGGAAAAGATTCTGAACTTGGTGTGACACCAAACATATCTTAGCAATGAGCCCTCCTTTACCACTCATCCTGGATTACACCCTACAGCTAAAAAGATCAAGGCTATTCGCAACCTCTGTTCATGTACATCTGGCTGCCATTATTGCATTCCACTTCAAAATAAAAGGTCATTCAGTATTCAACCACGCAATGACAAAAAAATTCCTTAAGGTTCCTACAGAATCTTTACCCTGAGGTACGAGACCCATCCCTCCTTAGGATCTCAGCCTATCTCACCAGCCCTCCATTTGAACCAATGATGACCTGATCCTATATGCACCTATCTATGAAAATGGTCTTTCTCATAACCATCACACCTGCCCAATGGGTAGGAGAAATAGATGCATTCATGGTGTAACCCACATACACAATCTTTTACAAAGATACGATCACATTACAACCACAACCACACCTGAAGTTTTTATCCAAGGTACTGTCCTCTTTCTATCTAAACCAACCTATCCACCTCCCCTCCTTCTTCCCTAAACCATGTGGCAAACAGCATGAAGCCATGACACCTTGGATGGCAGACAAGCGCTAGCCTTTTACCTTGACAGTCACCACTCTTATTCCTCTCTGTAGATGAAGGATCAAATGTATAGGTCATATCCAAACAACGTCTGTCAAAATGGGTCTCAAAATGGGTCTCCACTTTGCTACCAATGACACAAACTTCAGCCTTCCATTTGCTCACTGTCCATCTCAATAGCTTTTCTAAATAACATACCAATTACTGGCATTTGTAAGGCAGCCACATGGGCGCCCACAGACACATTTAGTCAACATCATGTGATCACCCATAACACGGCATCAGATGCCCTACTAGGACAACTGTTCTATCCTCCTTAGTAGATGTCTCTCTGAAGCCTCAGCCTTTCATCTAGGGGCATTGCTCTACACTCACCTACAATGAAGCACCAATGGCAACACTACTCGGAGTAACTGAGATTCTTCAAGATGTGTGTCCCTATGGGTGCTTCACTACCTTCCCTCCTTCCCTCCACTTCAGAGTTCAAACATAGGATCTGTGGTAGAGAAGGAACTGAGGGTGGTGAACCACACAGTGCAATATAGCCACTGCTCACAGCGTGGGATGGGGAGGAGTGCTCGTGCAGCCCAGCTGGCACTGCTGCCAAAGATCTCTGATCCCAGGCACAGAGACAGTACTGCACCTACGGTGGAGCACCCACAGGGACACACATTTCAAAGAACCTAAGTTACTGCACAGGGTGAGTAATCCTCTCTTCCATGTCTTTTTCTTGCTCTCTTTTACAAAGCACACTGCTTTCTTTGGGAGACTATGATTGTAAGAATTGGAAGGAGGGTCACTGAAGAAGGGTGTTTTAAGAAGCGGTTTGAATGAAGAGAAGGTTGTTACATAGTGCAGAAGGAATGAGAGTGCCAGGTATTTGAGGAAGACATGAGAAAGATACCGAGTTCATGCCATTTGGGCGCTGAAGGACTGAACAGCGCAAGGGACTGGGAATGGGCTATGACACCTAGCAATCCTCGGTCACCAGTTAAAATCCAGGCCAGGCTGATGGTGACGAAAAGTACCAGCCAGTGTTACGTGGCCTGTGTGAAGCAGATTAGTAGCATCATTCCATTTGCAGTGGGGAGGAGTCAAGCATCACAAACACCGTGACACTTTCAGACAGAGGCCAATAACTGAATGAAATTGCAGATTTACTAGCCCTCTCAGTTTGGAAGGGGGCCTTGAAGTGCAGAATGAAGATTCTACATTGTCACTGCTCATGCTGTATCTTCCCTGCATATGAAAAACTTCTGTTCCCAAATGCTTTTAATCCAGTACCTAAAAATAACCCTTTTGTTCCATTTACACTGTTTCAAGCTGCCTTATTTATTGTGCTGTTTGTGTTGCACAGTGTCCTCACCTCTCTGCAGGTCTATATTTCACCCAATGTGCTTTATTTTACTATAGGAAGATTGTCATGGCATCTTCAGAATAAATGTAAGTGTTTCAAAAAATCTGAATTTAAAACTAAGACCTGGAGAGAAAAAGCCTGGATTTTGGGTGCCACGAGTCTGGTGAGTAGTTGTAACTTGGCCAATCTTTCTTCAGATAGTTCAGTTGTTAATCTGCTGCAAGACCCAAACATTGCAGCATTGTAGTACTGAAAGTAGCAAATAAAACTGGTGACAAACAAACCAATCTAGTTTCCGTACCAACCTGAGAGAAGTGCAGGAAAGGCAAACATGGTGCCTATTACTGTACACATCTGATATTTCCTATTTTACACACAGGGAAATGTTGTGGTTAGGGCTGTGAAGCGATTACGAAAATTAATCATGATTAATCTCATGATTAAAAAAATTAATCATGATTATTTACATGATTAATCACACTGTTAAACAATAATAGAATACCATTTTAAATATTTTGAATGCTTTATACATTTTCAAATGTATTGATTTCAATTATAACACAGAATACAAAGTGTACAGTGCTCACTTTATATTTATTTTTTATTGCAAATATTTGCACTGTAAAAACAAAAGAAATAGTATTTTTCAGTTCATCTAATACAAGTACTGTAGTGTAATTTCTTTATCACGAAAGTTGAACTTACAAATGTAGAATTATGTAAAAAAAGTCATTCAAAAATAAAATATTGTAAAACTTAAAAGCCTACAAGTCCCACTCAGTCCTATTTCTTGTTCAGCCAGTCACTCAGACAAACAAGTTTGTTTACATTTGCAGGAGATAATGCTATCTGCTTCTTGTTTACAATGTCACCTGAAAGTGAGAATATGGCTCTATTGTAACTGGCATCGCAGATGCTGTAAAGATTCATATGTCCCTTCATGCTTCAACCACCATTCCAGAGGACATGTGTCCATGCTGATGACGGGTTCTGCTAGGTAGCAGTCCAAAGCAGTGCAGACCAACGCATGTTCATTTTCATCATCTGAATCAGATGCCTCCAGCAGAAGGTTGATTTTCTTTTTTGGTGGTTCAGGGTCTGTAGTTTCCGCACTGAAGTGTTGCTCTTTTAAGACTTCTGAAAGCATGCTCCACACTTCGTCCCTCTCAAATTTTAGAAGGCACGGCAGCCATCTTTAGAAATCTCACATTCATTCTTTCTTTGTATTTTGTCAAATCTGCAGTGAAAGTGTTCTTAAAATGAACAACATGGGCTGGGTCATCATGCAAGACTGCTATAACACGAAATATATGGCAGAATGTGGGTAAAATAAAGCAGGAGACATACGATTCTCCCCACTGGAGTTGAGTCACAAATTTAATTAACTAATTATTTTTTTAACAAGCATGGAAGCATGTCCTCTAGAATGGTGGCCGAAACATGAATATGAATGTTTAGCATATCTAGCATGTAAATACCTTGCAATGCCTGCTACAAAAGTCCCATAAGAACACCTGCTCTCACTTTCTGGTGACAGTGTAAATAAGAAATGGGCAGCATGATCTCCCATAAATGTAAACAAACTTGTTTGTCTTAGTGATTGGCTGAACAAGAGGTAGGACTGAGTGGATTTGTAGGCTCTAAAGTTTTACATTGTTTTGTTTTTGAGTTTTTTATGTAACAACAACAAAAAAAATCTACATTTGTAAGTTGCACTTTCATTATAAAGAGATTGCAGTACAGTACTTATATGAAGTGAAATGAAAAATACTCTATCATTTTTACAGTGCAGATATTTGTAATAAAGAATAATAATATAAAGTAAGCACTGTACATTTTGTAACCTGTGTAGTTATTGAAATCAATACATTTGAAAATATAGAAAAACATCCACAAATATTTAATAAATTTCAATTGGTATCCTATTGTTTAACAGTTTGATTAAAACTGTGATTAATCGTGATTCATTTTTTAATCATGATTCATTTTTTTTAGTTAATCATGTGAATTAACCGCAATTAATTGACAGCCCTAATTGCGGTATCTCAGATGCAACAATGATTTAATGGCAACAATAAGTCTATGATTTATATTCTGACAGTGTCAATTTAAGATTTTCTAACACCTAAAATGTGTTAAACTTGTCTTTAATTGCTTATATTTTGAAAGGAGGTTGTTTCACTTTTTGCAAATTCAGCAAAATGGCTAAAATTATTTCAGTTGGGGGGGGATAAAGAATGTGGTAGCAGGGGAAGATTCAGAGCCATCCTACATTAATGAAATAATACACTGTGATTTGAACAGTCAGTGAAGCTGTGGCATCTGCAGAACTCTTTCCACTTCCGTATGCTTCAGATAAATTCTGAAGGCAGAATTCCTGTGAGTAAGCAAATTCAATCCACTTCGTCTTGATCCAGAAATAATTAAAAAGATCTTAATCAGCAAAACTATGAAGTTTGGAGAATTTTTTGTCACTGCAGAAAATTTATTACTCAAGGAGTTGAGTACCAGTTGTTAACCTTGTAGGACCAGATTTTCAAGAGCCCAGTACCTGAGTCACAGTAGGAGCTATGTCCATATTGCAAGCTAGGGGTATGATTCCCCGGCTTGTGTGCAGATACCCGTAGTAGCTCAAGGAGTGCTAGCATGAGTATAAACAGTGGTGTAGCTGCAGTAGCATGGGCAGTGACAACGGAGGCATGGTTTGTACTAAGCACAGCTAAGCTGTGCCTCTGCTGCCACTGCTTGTGCTACCACAGCTATACTACTATTTATACTCACATCAACTCTCTTCGAGCTACCGCGAGTATGTACACACAAGCAGGGGAATCACACTCATATTGTAGACATAGCCTTACTGACGAGATTTTCCAAAAAGTTACGCTGGTAGGGAAACTGGGAATCTAGCTACTTATTTTGGTGTCTGAATGGTACCTGAGGCTGAACTTTTCAGAAAATCTGTCTCTGATTGGGGATGCACAGCTCTTTAAAAAACTAACCTCTAGTGGATTCTTTAATTTTCAAATGGAGTTTCTTCCTTTGGAATCCTGGCTAACACAAAGAATGTTATGTTTGAAGGCTGAGAAAACCAGTGGTTTCCTCTTGTTAACATTTGTCTTTGGGCTGGCAAAATCTGATATTATGAATGAGTGTGAATGATAATTTGCAGAAGCACCTACTGACTAAACCAGAAGCCTAAATCACATAGGCACTTCTGAAAATTCTGTTCCTTGAGGTACATTAGCAGGGTTGTATGACATAGCTTTGTTTCTGCCAGTGTCATCCAAACTGTTTTTTTCACGATCACTAACTTTTGGCAATGTATTGTCAGAAACACTCTAAAATACAGTGCCATGTCATAAGCTTTATCATTTTTACAGTAGCTCAGCTTATAAATAAATATTAGATTGTAAAGATTTAGCAATTAAGTGCAGTATATGTCATTTTTTTAGTTTTCAAAGTATTATTATTCAGAACTTTGCATGATATTTTGTAGAGATTTAGACAATACCACAGTCACTGTAACAAAGGAGTTTACTGTCTCAGACTGACATAGAATATGAAGAAAAACTAAGCAGATGTGGAAAGAAAAGTTGAGTAATAACACAAGTAAAACCTGTGCTTCTTTATATGATTAGCTCCTTTGTATAGCATGAGGTTGTATTCTTTGACTTAGAGGGGCCACAATAAGATGCCTAAGATCCATCTTGTCAGAAGATAGTTAAAATGCACTCATTTCTTTACTATTATTTCAGGGCAAATCCTCGCAATTTTAATTTTGACAATGTGGGAAATGCCATGTTGGCACTATTTGAAGTTCTTTCATTAAAAGGCTGGGTGGAAGTCAGAGATGTCATTATTCATCGCGTGGGGCCGGTAAGCAAGCATATCAAATCCTGTTAACACTTCGAAAGCTGCTGAATTTGTTTTGATGAATAATCATATTTTTTGTATATGCAGATCCATGGAATCTATATTCATGTCTTTGTGTTCCTGGGCTGCATGATTGGATTGACCCTTTTTGTTGGAGTTGTCATTGCTAATTTCAATGAAAATAAGGTAATAATTCAGTTATTGTATCTCATATGGGAATAGTTTCATACTTTGTTAGCTTTAAACATCATATGACAAATTGTGCAATATGAGATAATAAGATGTGCTGTTGCTAATATAAGTAAGTTACAATTCAAGAAGCAACATCATTATTGCCTTCAGATCATATTACCTGAAGAGAGATATAGGACCAAATTCAGATCCGAAGTGAGCAGCTGCAGGTGTACTGAAGTACGAATTTAGGCATGGTCTCAATTTGATCCATAAGCAATGAACAAAGAGAACTGTTCTTGGAGTTCCTCGCTTGACAAAAATTGTGGTGAGGTGGAAAGCTCCTGAGACACAGATCTAGTGTCTGTGACATGGTTGTTTTTAAATTTCACTAAGCTTTTGTCTTTATTTTACTACCTTCTTATTTTTTCTGTAATGAAGTCTTTCCAATAATCCACTAGTTTTTATTAATCTTTTTATTGTGTACTCCCTTTAAATTTAATATTTTCTGTGTTGTATGATTTTTGGCCTAACAGCAAGAATTAATACGTGTTATAATAATCAGTCTCTTTAACTGTGTAACATTTTAGGGTGTATCTTCCCAGGGCATATCTTCGGGACACAATTCCATAAAGAGATTATGTCTACCTCAGAGGGAACTTTTCTGATCTTATTAGTAGGACAGCCACCTGTTTGTTTGACTCACTGTTCCAAGTCTAGACATTCCAAGACACGCCATGAGGATGGTACCACTGCTCACACAGCTTTGTATGGTTAAGTGCTTACTGGGCAAAGTTTCTATTTGTCTGGGAGAGCAATCTGGGACATTTGCCTTTAAAAGTTCTCTGTTGCTTTTCCAGCTCCAAACCCTTAGTATGAGATTTTATAGCTCTCTGATGTTGTAAGGACCTTATTAAGTTTTAAGATCATTTTAAATAGTGTAGTTTATACTATGCTATCAAATTGCTTGTGTGTGGTCTTTATTACTACCTACCCTGAAGTCATATCTGCATATCTTATGCTTTATGGAAAATGTTGTAGCATAGCATATGTTTATTTTATTTAAATTATACTACAAGCATAGGAAGTGTGTCTATAGTGCTTTTGTAGAAGGCTGGTTCCCTTATAAGCTAGAATAGTGCTGACAAGCTAATACCTTGCTGCAGGGTTTTTTACAGCAAAGTCCAGAGAGAATCGATCACTGTTTAAAACAGTGCTCTCCGCCAAATGTGTTCAGTCAAATGGAAGACCTCCTGTAGATTTCCCTACCCCCACTGGGCTGCTGATACAAAGAGCAACAACTGAGCTTGCTGAGTTGAGTCCCAGAAACTCACAGCTAGTGCATTTAGAAACCTTCTTGAGTGCGGGGCCGATGCTCTAACCCTTTTACCCAAATACTATGTTATTCAAGGAGAGTTTGAGAATGTAAGTTTATTTCAAGCCCTGAGGCAAGCTGTTGTTTTCATGTGCACAACATTTAAATGTTTAAGATTTTATATGACAAAAGCTTCTTGTTTTTCTTTGTTAAGGGTACAGCTTTACTGACTGTAGATCAGAGACGGTGGGAAGATCTAAAGAGCAGACTGAAGATAGCTCAACCTCTTCATCTCCCACCTCGTCCAGGTATCAAAGATATTCTGATGTTATTCATGTTGAGCCCTAGTGTTCATAATTCCCCAGGAGTCTAAAATTCAAATTAAAATTGTAATTGTTAGGCCACTAGGAGGCTGTGCATAAGTTAATGTTGAAACAGGCTTCAACTACAGATCTCTGCATAAGGCTATTAAAATCAACCTAAAAAAGGTTGTGCTTCAATGGTTTTAGGATAAGCCTTAATGAAAAAATGAATTTTAAATGAAATATATTTGTACTTGCCTGTTAATTATATGAATTGAATGTATTAACTTGACAGCAATTGAATGATGCACTTGCTTTACCCCTACAAAAGCCTTCATGCAACATTGGTGTTCAGTATTTGAAATTACATGTTCAGAAGCACTATTTGATATGTGAAACTGTAGCAGAAAATTAGAAATGAATTTGAAAACCAGGCAAGGATTAGGTTACCATTAACAAACAAGAAAAATATGTCAAGAAACAGAGAGAAAAAAAATACCACTGTGTGTAATTTAATTCTTCTTGTTTAACTCCTTTTTCAGATAACGATGGCTTTAGAGCCAAAATGTATGATATAACACAGCATCCGTTTTTTAAGAGGACTATTGCTGTGCTTGTTTTGGCCCAGTCTGTCTTGCTTTCAGTGAAGGTATTTTTGTTTCTTATTGTATCTTCTTACGGTGGTGGAACGAATGAGCCCTACCTTTTTAAAATAGTGAACTGTACATAAGGCCATAGCTAACAATGAACTGCTGGAAATATAATATTTCTAAATACAGTGGGCCAGATACTCAGCTAGTGTAAATCAGTACAGCGCCATTAAAGTCTCTGGAGCTGCACCAGTTTATTCCAATTAACAATCTGGCCCACTATTTTTAATTTCTCATTTAACGCTAAATCCATATAAAAGGAAAGATGCACCCACCTGCCATTCCTGCCTGAATGCGTTGTTCACTGTAAAAACAGAATCTATGGCAACAATACACACTGAAATAAAAATTAAAAAGTAGTAAATAGATTTTTATATCTGTTTTATGATCTGCTGTCTTTGTTCCATTTCAGTGGGATGTCGAAGATCCAGTGACTGTTCCTTTAGCAACAATGTCTGTTGTTTTCACCTTCATTTTTGTCCTAGAGGTACAGTAATATATTTAGTTGTTTCTCCAGAGTCAGACTAGTTTTGTATATTTTATTTTGGTTCTGGGGTTACTGTCCAAGTTTTAATTTCACGCTACATATCCATGGGGCAACTCAGTGCTTGAGTATGTATTGCAGAAATGGATGATTTACTTGTTGTGGGGCTAGAGGCCCAAAATGCTGACTTGTGTATCCTTTTCAGTCCATGTATCTGCAACACAGATAATTTCATTCTGGATATATATAGCAGTGAGAATGGTATTTCAGTAAATTTCTAAAGCAGAGTTGCAAAGGGTGTTCTGTTCAGTGAGCCAGCACAAGGTCTCACTACCTGGGAAGTCCTGCTTAAAACATACACCTTGTGTCTGATCCTTCCTTTCTTTCTCATCCTGTTTAAATATGACACCATGAGAAAACAGAAGGGAAAAGGACTGTTACTCATAGAAAACACATATATTTCTAAGCATCTCTGTGCATGTATCCATCTCCTTTCCCTCAGTCATTTAAAAAGCAAAAGCAACAGAATTACAGGTAGTATGTAGATACGAGCTTAGAAAAGTAAAGGTTATATAACAGGTGTATAATGGGGGAAGACTATGACAAACATAACTATTGGTGTATAATTTCCTTTATCATATGATTCTCTTCTTCCATCTTAAAAAACAATATTTAGTACAAGCAGTGAAAAGAAGGTGGTTGGTTTTCCTTAATTAGCAGCCTGGAAAACACTGCAACCAAAATCAGCTCTGTGAACATAATTAACCTGTGGAACTCATTTCAACATGATAAGAATGAGTCTGAGAGCTTAGTAGGGTTCAGAAAAAGATTAGATATTTATATAGGTAATAACATAGATAGCTACACTGGATAAGGTGAAAAATGAGAAGGGATATAAATCCTCATCTTTCAGATTGTAAGCCAATCACAAATTTATGGGAGTTATGAATAAATTTCCCCTTATGGTTCACTTATTCCATAATTCCACTACAAGGTTTTTTGCACTTTCCCCTAAAACATCTGTACTGGCCACTATCCCAGACAGGATAGTGGACTAGATGGATCACTGATCTAATCCAACTTGACAGTTCCTATGCTCCTAAGATAGGTTTTCCCAGCAATGATGGATAAACAGTGAAGTGACTACCTTGTAGCAGTCCTACATATATCATATGTTGCCTATGCCTTCTCTGCCCAAGAGGAATCAGTGCCTCTAGAAGAGTGAGCAGATATGGAGAGGTTTGATTTGTAGGATACATGGCCAGTTTTTAATTCACCAAGTAAGGATTGCTTTAGAAATCCCTACTCTCTTGTTCTGACTGGGAAAACAAACAATTTCCAAACATTTCAAAAGGGTTTTGTTTCAACATACAAAAATGACATTTTCAGTGTACAAGATTTATGAGGAAAGGAAATCAAAGTAGATGGATTTGTATCAATATTGTATCCCTAATCTAGAAACAACTCTGTCTGGAAACATATGCCAATAAAGCAGTCTAGTAATCAGGGGCGGCTCTAGGCATTTTGCCACCCCAAGCACGGCAAGCAGGCTGCCTTCGGCAGCTTGCCTGTGGAGCGTCCTCTGGTCCCTCCACAGACATGCCTGCAGGAGGTCCTCAGAAGACGTGGGACTAGCGGACCCTCCGCAGGCAAGCTGCTGAAGGCTGCCTGCCTGCCTCCCTCACGGCGACCAGCAGAGTGCCCCCCGTGGCTTGCCACCCCAAGCATGCACTTGGCATGCTGGGGCCTGGAGCTGCCCCTCCTAGTAATCAGAGAACTCATCTCCTCTGTCTGCCTAAGAAAGGAGATGGCAACTGAAAAGGCCCGCTTTGCTAGTCATCAAATAAAGAGGCTCAAAGTAAAGCCTTAGCAGCCTTTACATTTTAGCTGATTTATAGAATTGAACATAATATCCTTTCTGTGGTGTTTTTTTTTTACCATTCTACAGAATCCTCCATAAAGTTATGAGTCTCTCATTATAATGTCAACAGTTACCACACCACAATCTGATACCTTATTTATTTCCTGTGGTAAGTAGGGGAAATATGTTGGTATCTGAGATACCTCTGTGAGGTAACTGCTGATTGAGAAATATTGACTTTTTAATGGCAATCATTCTACCTGCAGGCCATCTAGAGGGTAAAGGAAAAGTTGGATTCAAGGTAAAATTTCTGTAGCACATGGGATTCAAACAAGTCTAATTCCAGTGCCCTCTACCATGCTAGCACAAACAGATAGAACTTGTGACAAGGAAGCTAAAAGAGCCATTAACCAATGTGGGGAAATGAAGGCCCTTCCTCAACAGGGGGTCCAGAATCATGCCCATTGAGGAGAGTTCAGACTAACAGTGAGAGTGCTGAACAAGGAAAGAGAAAATTCTGTAAAGCTCCAGAGTAGACTGCATCTTAATGAAAAAGTGATCTAGATACGGATATAAATTAAAAACCTTTTAGACAAAAGAATACTGGCAGGATCTAAACTGTGGGTGCAGCTTTCTCTCCTGGATTAGAAAGTTAACAGGTAAAAATAAAATGTTCCTTCGTTTCCAAACTGAAGAAAACTCTTGATGCCTATTTGACACCCTTATCAAGGTCCTTCTTGGAAAGTTTAGAGCCCTTGTGCCCACAAGTATCTCCTGAGTCCACCCAAAAATTCCAGTTCATTTGTGTCATGCATATCCCCAACCTACTAGATACATCCCCACAAGCCTAGCAGCCTGATAAATGCAGCTTGCTGCCAAGTATTTGGTGCCTGTCCTGGTTAATCATGGCCAAGTCTGAACCCTGGTAGACACAGAATCTGAGTAGGGTCAGGTCTAACTGCATAGCTCTGGTAAAGAATGCACTGAACCAGTCCTAAAGACCACTGATGAGAGCTCAAACCTCTGTAAGAAAAGAATCACTCTTCCTATTGCGAAAATCAATATGAGTGGCCACAGAAGTATACGGCCAGGCAAGTGAAGAGTGTGTCAAATTTGAGCCTAAACCAGTGTCACCTTAAATACAATTTAGCCTTTGGGAATTTAACAAATATTTTTAAATGTTAGTATTGAAAGCTTGGATATAAAACCAGAGAGGTTAGTGTCTAATTATTATTTCTTTTATATGATATGTGTTAGTAACATTCAAGCCATTAATATGCATAGCTAAGAACTGACTGTGTGCAACGCTAAACCTTCTTCTGTAGCCATTCTGCATGGATCACATGGCTTGTATGACTGCTAAATACTATTATCTTTTCTAAACAGAGCCTATTCTTAAACATCCTGCCTCTGGCGTCACTAACTTTCTAAGAAAAAACAACGAGGAGTCCTTGTGGCACCTTAGAGACTAAAATTTATTTGGGCAAAAGCTTATTCCTAAATAAATGTGTTAGACTCTAAGGTGCCACAAGGACTCCTCGTTGTTTTTGCTAATACAGACTAACAAGGCTACCACTCTGAAACCTGTTTCTAAGAACAGTCAGCCCTTTCAGTCTCTGTGTTCATTAGGAGCACTGTGAAACCCACTGCAATCTACTGACCCACACTATTTTCTCTTCCAATCTTATGCTTCCTGAGCTCACATATGCTGTGGAGCATGGATGGAGTTTACCAGAAGTAAAAAAAAAAAACTTTTGCAACAGGAAAAAGAAGGTTGCTTTTAAATTAATTTGCAATACATGAGACATATAAGACAGTTATAACCTTGCCTTTAAGTGTATTTGTGCGAAATTGGCATTAATATATACTTCAGTCACTTCAAACACCCATACACACACATGTAATTTTTTAGTTATGCATCATCAGCTTAATCATTTTCTACCTTCATACTAAACCTTTGTTTAACTATTAAAACTCCTATTCATTTAAAACCAATCTACAAGTAGAACACTACCATAAATTTTAGGGACCAAATGTTCTTATAGTGAAAAATAACCTTTTGCTAAGAATTTGCACTAGCAAGACTATCTTTATTGTTCTCTAGGTCACTATGAAGATTATTGCCATGTCACCTGCTGGCTTCTGGCAAAGCAGAAGAAATCGATATGACCTTTTAGTGACCTCCCTTGGTGTTATATGGGTGATACTTCACTTTGCCTTACTAGTAAGATCAGCAATTGCAACTCCAATGATCATTTATTGGTTTTATTGGTTAATCACCAAGAGTTTTACTGCTGTCCCTGATTCAGATAAGGACAATTGCCAACCCCAGGGTTTTTACAAACTAAAAATGAGACCCAAATAAAACAAGATGCCCTGGGAATCAAGAAGAAGGTAACAATTTGTGGGGTTGGTGAGCTAGATTTTTCTTACATCCTATAGTGCTGAGGTGGAGAAGGTATTGGACTGATATAGGGTCTGTGGGCCTTGTGGAGAAAGTGAGTCCTTAGGAGGGATTCGAATGAGGAGAGAGAAGAAATGTGGTGTCCTAGGTTTGGAAGATCTTGCCAGGATCAGTTTCATTGGGGAGTGAGAGAGGAAGAAAGGCTGGAGGGAATAATCCAGGTAGGAGTTATTGTAAAAAAAAAAAAAAAAAAAGGCAGAGGTTCTAAATAGATGAACAGCGCAAAGCATATCAGTGAATCCGGTCCATCCGTTTTTGTTACAGAACAACATTTAGTCCAGGGAAGCAGAAGATTTTCTGTCCAGGGAGGAGGTCAGCTGCACCCTCCCTCTCAAGTTTTTTAAAAAAGGAGGGAGTGTACACTCTCATTTGTGGGAACATGAGTTCTCCCACCTTATCACTGGAGAGGAGAGGTGGCTTCAATCTACAATCCCCAGTTGTGGCTGTCACCTCTCTACATTACTGAGAGCCTTCCCTCTGGTCTATCTCAAGCACTCTTTGTGGGGGCAGAACTGCCTTGTGTGCTGTCCCTTTGTCCCTGGCATCCTCAATTTGCCCCCTGCTGCTGAGTAGCTTGGCAGGCCTGTGGAGTTTCTGCAAGCCAGCAGCTGCCTAGACTTATAGAAGTGGGAGGCTGTTGGACATAATTAGAGCCCAGCTAAGAGAACTGTGAGGGTTTTGTTGATTTATTGTGTTGGGAAGTTTGGGTAGTGCTTTTGAAGTGGCACAGCTTTTTCTGTTAGTTTATTATTGTTCAGCATTTGTTATTGAAATATTACTTTTTAAAAAATGCTGATTGCACTGTATAATTCACAGAGAGATTCATGCAGAAAAAACTGATCATTTGAGAGATCACTGCGGGACACTGTATATGAAGTCTCTTGTGTTTAAATTTCAGAATGCATACACATATATGATGGGTGCATGTGTAATTGTCTTCAGGTTCTTCTCAATTTGTGGGAAACATGTAAGTACAAATCAGGAATTACAGTCAATACAATGTTTATGCATAGATTAAAAGATTTATCACTTTGCTTTTCTATAGCACATTCTGTAGGTCTCCATTTTATGTACTGCTGCTATCAGTCTCTATTTTATATGTTTCAATTAAAATGTCAGAGTTTTAAGTGTATTACATTGGGACATTCCCCTCTGGTGTTATCCGGATTGGTGATCTGCTAGGTCACTCCAATCCTTAACTCTGGGAGCCAGCTTTACCCTGCAGAGCTGTGAGAACACCCACTCTTGGGCTGTTCAGGCACAGCTTCTGGCATGTAAGCTGCTTCTTGGATTGTGCAACCAAATTACCCTAGACAATATCTCCGGTCCCAGACACAACCCTAGGAACTTCCATCTTGCAGTGTCCAGTTATGACTGCTGGATGCTGCAAGCTTACATGAGTTTGTCAATTTAACAAAGAAATTTATATGTACCAGGCTTGTTATCCCAAAGAGAGTCTCTGACATGCTTCAAACCAAACACACTGCTTCATGTAGAATAAACAAACAGATTTATGAACTACAGAGATGTATTCTAAGTGATTAGAAGTCAAAGCATAATAAGTCAGATTTGGTCAAATGAAATAAAAGCAAAACGCATTCTAAGCTGATCTTAATACTTTCAGTGCCCTTACAAACTTAGATGCTTCTCACCACAGGCTGGCTGGTTGCTCTTCAGCCAGGTTCTCCCCTTTGATCAGCACTTCAGTTGCTTGGTGGTGGTAGTGTCTGTAGATGTAGGTGGAAGAGAGAGGAAGAACATGGCAAACGTCTCTCCCTTTGATATGTTATTTCTTCCCTTTTGGCTTTGTCCGCCCCGCCAAAGTCAGGTGAGCATTACTTCATCGTTGTTCCAAACTGACCAAAGGAAGGGAGGGTGACTCAAGAGCCCAACAGATTATTTTCTTGCTGTCTAGGCCAGCATCCTTTGTTCTTGTGAGGCTGGGCTGGGTTTGTCCCATACATGCCCTGATGAGGAATGAACTGCCTCTCTGTTCTTGGAGAGTTTTTGCCTGGGCTTGCTTTAAGCCATGACGATACATTTTCAGTCTCATGACTGTATACAGAAAATTATAACCTATAACATTACTATAACATTACTGTAACAATTACTAAAACATCACTTTAATAACCATGCTCAGTGCATCATGAGCCTTCCAAAGACACCAGACATGACAAACTTTGCATTGGATACCACACAGTCATTTTATAAAGATGAGTTTGGGCGTGTACTGTGTTCCTCCAAGGTACAAAACATCACATGCATATCAGAAATAAATTATGGTTATTGGAAATTTTGCTATCAAAAAGATAACCAAGATACAACATCATTTAAAATTATTGCCATCTAAAGCCCTGAATATATATTGTGCCCTTTTCGGTATTTGTAACCATTGCTTTTTCAATATGCTGCAATGTGTGTGTGTTACTTTTATTTTCTTTTATTTATTTTCTCCACAAGAAAGCAGGGTATGGGGTGATGTGCTCATCTGGTTGTGCTGCTGTCCACATGAAGAAGCTCCATCCTGCGCAGTGCAGGTGTTAGCACAGTGCTAGCGTTAACTTGCACTTTATATTTTATCTAAATAAGGGATTCATGCTCAGTAAAATAAAGATCTTGGGCCAAATTCTCAGATTCATTTGTATAAATTAAGAGTAGTTCCACTGAAGTTACTTTCGATTAACCTGGTATGTAGATTTACACCAGTGTAACAAACAGCAAGTATAACTGACAGCTACCTATGCAAAGAACAAATGTATTTCTTTAGTAAGTTGTAATACTGTGCATTCTGCTGCGGCAAAGCTTCTCCAAACATTTTCTATGACGTAAGACATATTAGAGTAACTGCAGTCAAGGAAATGAATTCTCTGTTAGGACTAAAGGGTTAAGAATAGGTAAGTCACAGAGTCTGTTCAGCAAAGAAAAAAGCTGCCTCCATCTAACCACACAGAGCATGGAGAGTCTTGGAAGTCAAGTGAAAAACTCTTGCTTCTCTTAAGCAACCAGATGTGGTCATTTCCATCAAAGCTTTTTGAAGGATTATAGATTTTTTCAAGCCCTTAACCTAGTTATTTATGCTTTCATGTTAAAAGCTTTATCAGTCCCATTAAGTTATGGCTATGATGTAGTGTGATGGGAAAAGGTTTAACATGATTTGTCAGATTTGTCATGATTTTGATGAAAATTGTTTCACCTCCCTGCAGTGTCCAAATATTTTTAACCTAAAGTAATAATTCTGCCACGATGCTAAAATATCATACAGCTTCCATTTTCTCTACACTTTGCTGTATTGTATCTCTTTGTCTCTGCTTAGACACTACAGGCTGACTTGTGTAAGAAATTAAAATAGTTTAATCAGTCTGTGCTGATTGTCATGTCATAGTCTCTCTGCGGGGGCTAAAGCTTGCCCTTGTAGATAGATGGGTTTCTTTAAATCTCCAGTGAAATCCTGTACTGATTACCATAAACCAGTGGTTCTCAACCAGGGATACAAGTACCCCTGGCGGTATGCAGAGGTCTTCCGGGGACACATCAACTCACCTAGCTATTTGCCTAGTTTTACAACAGGCTTCACAAAAAGCACTAGCAAAATCAGTAAAAACTAAAATTTCATACACACAATGTTTTGTTTATACTGTTCTGTATACTATACACTGAAATGCAAGTACAATAATTATATTCCAATTAATTTATTTTATAATGATATGGTAAAATGAGAAAGTAAGCAGTTTTTCAGTGATAGTCTGGCTGTGACACTTCTGTATTTTTATGTCTGATTTTGTAAGCAAGTAGTTTTTAAGTGAGATGAAACTTCGGATACTCCAGACAAATCAGACTCCTGAAAGGAGTGCAGTAGTCTGGAAAGGTTGAGATCCACTGCCATAAACCCTGGAACAAGAGACCAAGTATTGTTCCAAACTAAGACTCACAATATAGTATTTCACTGAGCTACCACTAAACTACTGGATTGGCACCCAGTTAAAAGAACAATCATTACAAGATTTAAAATTATAAATGTGTTAAAGTCTCCTTTATTTCTGTTATTTAATAGTATCATGAATTGTGTTTCCTCTCTGCCTTTCCAGGTGACACTGAAAATGCTGCTGCTGACTGTGGTTGTCAGCATGTATAAGAGTTTCTTCATCATTGTGGGAATGTTCTTACTGCTTCTTTGTTATGCTTTTGCTGGAGTAGTTTTATTTGGCACAGTGAAATATGGAGAGAACATTAACAGGTACAATGTTTGCTCCCTTTGTGGAAGGTTTTTAACAGCCAAATAAAATATTCCCATTTACTGAGCACAAATTTTCATTTGGTTTTATGTCAGCAACCAAGAGCCAGATCTCTAGGTCCAGCTGAGCAGCACTCAGGTGACAATGTATGATAGAAGGCTCTAAGCCACTTTGCCATTCCCCAAATCCTGGGACTAAACAGACACCCAATGTAATATAGAGAAGACTAATGGCTGCTCTTCGTTGTGCTAGCTGGAACAATCTCAAAAGGACTGTTCCATTGGCCCAGGTTGCTGAAACACTGTGCTACACCTACACCTGCTCACACCTTTGGTTCATCCAGAAATGGTCTCTACACCTCGAATGGAATAACAGTGAGCCAGCTACATTGGCTTTATGCCACCTGGGAATTATCCTACATAGCCCAATGACAGCTTTCCATCCCCTTTGCACCACAGAAGAGGCACAAATAGGATGAAGGCCTGGGGAAGGATATGGCCCCAAATGAGCTTTTATTACTTGATAAGATATTAGCCAAATTTTTCAGAACGGGGTGACTAGAGTCCAGCTTCTAAATCCCTATTAAATTAATGACATACATTATTCAGTGAATATGTTTGCAAATTATTCTACCAACAATATATGGGGCATGAAGCTTAAGGAAGAATAATAGAAAATACAAAATATTTTTTTTACTTGTTGAACACACAGCAAAATAATTCTCCAGAAAGTTGCATGTGTTTGTATTGACAAGATTTTATTTCTGACATCTGAGCTGCTCTTTTTCTCTTTTTGCTTAAAAACACAGGCATGCAAACTTTTCATCAGCTGGCAAGGCTATTACTGTACTCTTCAGAATAGTTACTGGGGAAGACTGGAACAAGATTATGCATGACTGCATGGTAAATACAGCACAATCAGAGATAAAACAGACAAGAAACTGGTTGCGCAATTTCCTCTGACTCAGTATCCAGTGCTCTGGCTTGGTACAAAGAAGCACTGTGCTGGTGATGGTGCCATCGTCCTTTAGATAAATCTGACCTTAAAATGAAGTACCCTGGGCCATTTCATAAGAACATTAATCTTGATGTCCTGGCCCAAATTCAGTTAACATCATTTTATTTTGTCTAACATAAAATCCCCTCGCACCCTGCCCCCATACTTTCAGTTACATTGGATAAGGTATTCTTCATTTCCTGTCTTGAATTCATGGGAGTGGTTGCTGTTTGTTAAACGTGTCATAATGTTTCATTGCCACTGGTTGCTGTTTTGCTGTAGTAATATATACCCATGCTCATATATGGGGGTAATTGCAGAAACATGTGTTAAATGGATTTATCGTGCACCTTTGAAACCTGCCTCTCCTTCACTCTGCCCACTAATCCATCACCTTCAGGGGCAGGTCTGAGCTGCTTTCAGCATCTACCATTTAAAATAACAGTGAAATATTTCCTCCTTTCTCCCAAATGTGGTATTTCTATACAAAACCTACACTGGTCTGAGGTGCATTATTATTTTTATTATTTTTGAAAAATATAGTTATGTTAACTGCAGACTGATAAGCAATCCCTTGCCTAATTTTTTGATTTAGTTATTTATTGTTTTCTTTTGAAGGTTCAGCCTCCTTTTTGTACTCCAGATAACAGCACATACTGGAGGACAGATTGTGGAAATTATGCTGGTGCTCTGATGTATTTCTGTTCCTTTTATGTCATCATTGCATACATAATGCTAAATTTGCTTGTAGGTGAGCAACAATTATTGTCTATGAAAAATAGATATCTTAAAATGTGGGTGGAGTGCCATTAGATCCAGGTGCCTCATCCAGAATAGACCTTACGTTGTAGGCCATATGAATTGTAACATTTTTTTAAACTCTTTCAGTAAAAAGAAATTGTTAAATGCCCTCAAGTTAATGTTATAATTGTCTGATATTTTCAGATATTTGGCTGGTATGTTGTATGTTTCTAACCTTTATTTTAAATTGCTGGCTGTTAACACTAAATAAGAAAATGTCTTTTGATAAGGAGGTCTGTAAATGAAAGTTATGTGAAAATGAAAGAGTAGATGAGAGCTGTTCAAAGGAAATCACTTTTACAGAGCTCATCTGCTCTCCAGTTTATATTTTATAGGCCTGATAATCCAACTCCCACTGAAGTAAATGAGAATCTTCCAGTTGAATTTAGTGGGTGTTAGATTAGGCCCCTACTTAAGATTTAAGGACTAAATTTTCAAACTTGAGCACAACAAAAACACACAATATGGGCACCAGGTTTGCCCATAGGTTGCTGCTGCTACAGCCACATGTGAAAATTTAGTTCCTGCTGAAATATATTATCTCTAATTAATGTATAACTGTTGGAAAGTACTGACAGGCTAAGCTTATACTATATTTAATTGATGTGTTTTTTAGCAATCATTGTGGAGAATTTCTCATTGTTTTACTCCACCGAAGAAGACCAACTTTTAAGCTATAATGATCTTAGACATTTTCAAATTATATGGAACATGGTTGATGACAAAAGAGAGGTAAGATACTTGACAATAAGCACTGCACTCAGTATTATTATTAGTATTATTAGTATTATTTGTTTTACTATAATGCGTAGGAGCCACAGTCGTAGCCCAGGACCCCCGTTGTGTTAGACTTTGTACAAACCCACAACAAAAAGACAGTCCCTGCCCCCAAAGAACTTGTGATCTAAGTAAATCCTCTGCATTGTTTCC
Source organism: Chelonoidis abingdonii (assembly GCF_003597395.2). NCBI lineage: Eukaryota > Metazoa > Chordata > Testudines > Testudinidae > Chelonoidis > Chelonoidis abingdonii. The sequence continues at coordinate 270,328,608 of NC_133769.1, forward strand.
TCAAAAAATGTATTACTAGGAAAACATAAAGTGGGCTGTGCTAACCCACTGAGCCTCAAACCCACCTAGAGTCAGGATGAGTTTGGGGTAGAGGGACTTTGTGTTTTATTTATTTTTAACATCAGCCCAGGTTCACAAAAGAATGATGACCATGAGATGTTGCATTTCACATAGGCCCTGATCCTTGAAACACATACGTGCATACTTAACTTTACTCCCAGGGACTACACGCAGTAGTAAAGTTAAGCATGTGTATAGGTGTTTACAGGCTTGGGGTCATAGGCCTTTCCCTCCAGGCAGCACAGAATTTGGCCCCTCAACCTAGGGTTCAGAGATTCACATAGTTACATTTCCTGTCTTCAGAATGGCCCATCTGAAAAGGAGAGAGGGCCTGGGTAGGGGAGCAACTTAGAGGTTTAGGTACCAACAGGAACTGAACTATGAGTGGTTTGCTCATCCCATCACTGAATTACTTAGAACAATTTTGAATATGGACTACAGTGTGCTGAGATCAGCTGATGGTCTAGTGCAGTCATGGGCAACCTGCGGCCCATCAGGGTAATTTGATTGCGGGCAGTGAGACATTTTGCTGATGTTGACCATCCCAGTGGGAATGTTGTGATGTGGGACCTTGCATAACAAAGGACTTGCATCCCTTCCCATAATAAAAAAGTTATAGAACATAATGTTCAAAGAGAACTATTTGATTCTGCAAATTTTAGAGAAAATATTTTCACTCCTAGTTCCTTATCAATGGCCAGGCTGAAAATTGTTGCCACAAACACCTCAAGAAGTTTGTATGTTGGTTACATCTTGGAGTAGAAGCTCTTGGAAAAGCAAGAGGACATACGACTTATAGACCACTGTACACACACACGATGGGGCAGCTGCATAACAGGCATAGTGGCACACACCTGTGAATGTTTAGAAATCTAGCTGACTTTATTCCTAATAAATGACTCTAGGCCTAAGATTTAATTCTCAGGAAATAAAAACGGTTATGGCTGATTTTCAAAGCCACCTGTTTGGATATGCAATTCCCATTACAAACGAATGGAAACTGGACATCCAAGTCCCCCAGAGAACTTTGAAAATCTTAGGCAAAATATATAGGCCAGATCCTCAGCTCGTATGAATCAGGATAGTTCCACTGACTTCAAAGGGACAATTGCTAAGTTACACCAGCTGAAGATAAGCCCCTTTATATCTACATTGTTCAGTTACACTACCCTTGGTACAATCCTGGCCCCATGTAAGTCAAAGGGGACATCTACACCGCAGCTGGGAACAAGCATCCCCGCCCAGTTAGACAGACTTGCCCTAGCAGGGCTCAAGCTAGCAGTGTGGGTGCTACGGTTCATACTGCAGCTCAGGCTCTGAAGCCCACCCAACTCCCAGGTCCTGTGCTTGGGTAGCTAGCCTGAGGCTCTACCAGAGCTGCAACCTCCAACATTGCTGTTTTTAGCATGCTAGCTTGAGCCAAGTCTGTCTACTCGAGCTGGGAGACGTACTCCTAGCTGCAGTGTAGACATACCTCAAGGGTCTTTGGAAAAAGAGCATCTGCATCACTTTAGAGAAACAGCATCAAATAGAGCCTCTGACTTTAGTTATAAGGTAGCCATAATTAACCAGCTATGATGCAATCTTATCTAGGGGGTAATCCCTACCTTCCGTGTGAAGTTTCTGCTGAGGTTGCTGCGTGGGAGGTTGGAGGTAGATCTTGACAAGGACAAACTTTTGTTCAAGCACATGTGCTATGAAATGGAGAGGCTGCATAATGGTGGAGATGTCACTTTCCATGACGTATTGAGGTATGGTGGGCTTTTTCTTTAAGTTTGTTGTAACACGTTTCTCTGCAGACTAAATGTTATACATAAGACTGAAAAATGAGTTGGGGATACAAGCTTGTGTCTAAAAGGTACTCTCTGCTTAAATTTAAACCAAATATTAGAGTTTTCCCCTAAATTAATTTTTACCGTAGAAAATCTAAGTCCTAGAGAAATGTCTCCATGAGCTTTCTAAATTCCCACTTGAAACAATTGTTTTAAACTAACATTCCTTTGCTATGTTTGTAAATCCAAACAGTGCAGTATTGCGCTAGCACAGGTGAAAATCTGACAGTAAAATTGACTATAAACAAAAATGAAACTTAGTCTCCTCCAATAATTACATTGTTCCAGATGAGAAAAAATGCAAAAAGATAAACAGGCAGCATAAACAGGGGAAAGAAACTGAATTTTCAAATGTGGGTGCCTAAAGTTAAGCACCTGAATCCATATTTAGGCACCTAAATATGGTGGCCTGATTTTCAGTTGTTCTGAGCACCAATAGATCCTCCCTTCATCTTTATGTAAGGGGACTGTTGCCCCCTTACTAACATTCAGTGGGAATGTTTGGTTGCTGGCTCCCAGCACTAAAAAGGGAGGAGTCAATGGGAAATCAGGAGCCTGAGACTGACAGTCTCCAGGAACAATGTGGAGAGGCCAATGCTCCAGATCAGTCTGATTGACAGGGTGGGCAGACTAATCAAGGAGTCAGGAGGCCAGGGAGGTCCCGTCCTCTGTGTGAGCTGGAATTTTCTGAGTCAGATGGAGTGGGGCTGAGCTAAGGAGAGAATAGGGGCCCAAGCTAAGCTGCTGGGAGCAGAGCTGCAGCTCAAAAAGCCAGAGCCCAGCCCAGAGAGAGCAGACCTGCCCTGGGAGGGGAGCTGCAGCAACCAGAGCCAGAGGGGCCAGACAAGCAGCCCAGGAAGCAGGTGAGAGCTGAGAGAGAGTCACAGAAGCAGCCTGCAGAGCAAACCTGCCCTGGGAGCAAAGCTGTAGCAACTGGAGCCAGAGAGGCCAGAGAAGCAGCCCAGGGAGCTGAAGGCAGAGCAGCAGCAGCAGCCATGCTGAGGCAGTGTGGAGCTGGGGCTGGAGCAGTCCGGAGCTGGGTGTGATGAGCAGCTGGGGAGAGCGAGGGGGACCCTGGGCAGTGGGCCCAGCACAGGGAGACACTTCAGCCAAGAGGCTCTGCAGGCCAGACTTGGAGGGGGATCATACCCTGACAGAGCGGGGGTGACACTAGGGAGAAGGGTCCTGCCACCCAGAGCCTGAGAGTGTGTGGCCACTGTCAGAGCAAGTGTCCAACCCACAGCATCCCTGCAGCACAGCCAGGACCTGAGAAGGAGCCCTGGGACCTACAAGGAACAGACTGCAAAGTGCCTTGATGTCCAGAGACACTGTTTGTAATCTTCCTTGCCACAGAGCAGGGTGATGTGTTTTCCTGTAACTTTTCCCATTTTTTCTTATTCTTTTCTTTAAATTAATTGTTAAGTAAACAACTTATATGTGCTTTAAATTGTGTGGAATAATCAGTGGGTCAAGGAGGTGTCCAGTGCAGAGAGGGTACCCTGGAGTGGGGACATCCTAGCCCCTGTCCTAGGTGACCACAGCAGGGTTGGGGGTCGAGCCCCCCAGGAATCCTGGACCCAGCCTCGTTGGGGTTACGAGGACTCTGCGAGACAGGAGAGTGGAAGGGGAGTCCTCAAGGGCAGGGAGGCCTCTGGGTAAAGGAAGTGGGAGCGAGGACTCAGATCCTTTCGCCAGCCCACTTCACTGGGGTAGCACAGAAGCCAGAAAAGTTCCCCACAATAGTGGGACCATTCCCCTGCTTACATTTATTTAGCTAGCTATATAAATTTACTGTAGGTGCCAAAGTTTGACATTTTCTCATTGAGATTTTTAAAGTGTAACACTGTTAATAATAATGTAGGTAAGTACATTGACTTTTTAAAAATACTATTTATTTGTGTGTTTCTTCTAGCATGCTGTCATACAGGTCTGTTGATATCAGGAAAAGCCTTCAGCTGGAAGAGCTTCTTGCCAGGGAACAACTGGAGTACACAATAGAAGAAGAAGTGGCCAAACAAACCATACGCATGTGGCTGAAGAAATGCTTAAAGCGTATCAGAGCAGTAAGTGAAGCGAAAACAGCAAGTCCTGATGGAGTGCTTGCAGTGAACTGAACCAGTCAATGAAACTAGAGTTTTTTCTCACTTTGCCTTGTTTACTCTGTAGCCATCGTTACAAGCTATGTGAAAAAATATGTATCAGCGGAAAAATCAGGCTTGGTCTACACTTAAAAGTGAGGTTGACATAGACCAGGGGTGTGAAAAAAACCCACACCCCTGACTAACATAGCTATGCCAATCGAATCCCTTTTGTAGATGCAACTATGTCAAGAAAAGAACACTGCCATCATTGTAGCTAATTTCCTCTGGAGAAGTGGTGGTCTGATACTAATGGAAAAACTCCTTCCATAGGTATACGCTGTGTCTACACTACAGGGTTATGCCAGCATAGCTATGCTGGTATAGTTTCCATAGTACAGACAATTACATCCACAGAATTAGTAAACTCCGCATATTTTGCCGGCAAAACCTGTTTTCCTGCCAACAAATCCCCTTTCCTTACACAGCAGGAAAACTGTGTGACCTACTCTGCAACAGACAAGGCCAAATGAATAATCCAAGGAATACATTATTTAGGGAAAGGTCTTTGTGGGCGCAACCTTGCTCTCATTGAAGTTAATAGGAAAATGCCCATTATCTTCAGTGGTTCAGGATTGTGTACTCTTCTAAACCTGTTCGAGGTTAAAGAGAGTGCTAGTTTCTGGTATTTGAACTTCTGATATTTTCATTGCTACTGCCACTCCATCTTGGATAGCCTTTCAGGCAGAAGATAATCCTGTTAGCCACCACCACCAACTCAAGGGTCTCCATCAAGATCCCAATGAGAATGGTACTACAATCCTCAAACAAGACCCAAATGTAATATAAATTCTGAAGCCTAATTTGCATATACCATTACAGTGACTGTGTGTGCAAATAAGTTGTTTACATGCACAAAAGGCCAGTTTCTATATTTCAACACACAAACTTGTGTCTATGTGCATGTGTAAATTAGGTACATAAAGCCCTGGGGTCCTGTAATTGTGAAAATCAGGCCCAGAATGCTTAGAACATTTGGACCGGTCATAATCTTTCCACTGAGTTATTCCCATTTTTGCTGGCAAAAAAAAATGGACCTGGGTCAGAAATCTGTATTTTTGCCATGAAAAGTTTGTGATTTGAGTACATCAGGGAATTGTAGGCTCTGCCTCTTGCTGCTGTGTAAGTTAGTAGAACCAAAACCTGATAGTTTGAATACAGCTTTCGTTTTATCTCAAACAACAAATTTCCAGGGATATTCAGATAAATGGTTCCTTTTCAGACTAATTTTTCTATTTTTGTCCCAGCTCTAATATTAGCTGTTGTTAATTTAATCTTATCTCTCAGTTTTGATTTTGTTCAACCCAATTGCTCAATTCGTTATGATATTGAATTACAATATATAAAAGTAAATATACTTTTCATTTCACTTTAACAATATGGATCAGACCATTACCTGTTACATGAACCTTTTATTAACTTAAGTAGAATTGCAAAAGATTTTTTTTAATATAAGCTTTTTATATATTTTCAAATTCGCTTGTTAATTATTAAGCAAGTGGCATGTTAAAACTATACAGCACAATGAAACCTTCTCTAAGGACCATTTATTTTAACTTAAAACTAAATTAGACTGTAAGATTTTAGTGACAGAGGCCACATTTCTATTTGAACTATAAAGAACCCAGCAGATTTTTGGCACTGTTACAATAATTTCTAACAAAAAATCCACACTGTAAAATATTCCTAAGGCAGAGGTGGCCAACCTGAGCCTGAGAAGGAGCCAGAATTTACCAATGTACATTGCCAAAGAGCCACAGTAATACATCAGCAGCCCCCCATCAGCTCTCACTCCCCACTCCCAGCACCGCCCACCCATCGGCAGCCCCGCCGATCAGCACCTCCTCTCCCTCACCGCACCTGCCAATCAGCTGTTGTGTGGCATGCAGGAAGCTCGGGGGGAGGAGAAGGGGAGGAGTGAGGGCAGGGCAGGCTTAGGGGATGGGGTGGGAAGGGGTGGACTGCGGGCAGGGCCTGTGGCAGAGCCAGGGGTTGAGCAGTGAGCACCCCCCGGCACATTGGAAAGTTGGCACCTGTAGCTCCAGCTCTGGAGTCAGTGCCTATACAAGGAGCCACGTATTAACTTCAGAAGAGCTGTGTGTGGCTCCGGAGCCACAGGCTGGCCATCTCTGTCCTAAGGCTTCCATGATCATTTTATTCAACCTTGTTTGGGGCCAGATCCAAAGCCCATTGAAACCGGTGGGAATCTTTCCATTGCCTTCAACAGGCTTCTGATCAACCCCATAAAGATCATTCTTACTAAGTCACGTTTTTGTTTTTGCTGGCTCTTTGGGTGGTCTCTTACGGCATAGATATATTTTAAGGCCAGAAGGCACCATTCTGATCTATTAGTCTGACCTCCTGCATGAGACAGAACATAGATTTCACCCAGTAATTCCTACATCTCAAGCCCGTTTAGATTTCAGAGACAGATTTCTTTGTATTTAAATAGTGAAGCTAGGGGGTCCATGTAGATTTACAGAAAAGACTGAACAATTTGGAATCCATACCACTCAAGATTGTTTGAAGCATTCAGTATTTAGAGGGATTTTTAAAAAAATAAAAAGAGTCAAGGAACAAAAGTCTTTGCAAGGGAAGTTTCTTTTTTTCCTTTTGGTCACATATATATTATATTTTGATAGAAACAGCAGCAGTCATGTAGTATTATCCATAGTCTACGAGAGAGTCAACAGCAGGAGTTAAGCCGATTTCTGAATCCGCCCAGCATTGAGACAACACAGCCAAGTGAAGATACGAATACTAATAATCAAGATAATGCACAGCCAGAGGTATGGGCCTATGCAAATTACTGTTGTTTAAACTAATCAATAATTCTATTTGAGCTTGTCACAACAAAATTCTTTTTAATATTTTTAACATCATTTTTGCTGGAAAAAAATTAAACCAACGTATTTTTAAAATGTTGACATTCCATTGTAAAGGCAGCCTGGTCTAAGGGGCACTGGACAGGGAATTGGGAGACCTGGGTTCTATATTCAGGGAAGTATGCAACATGGGAGAGAGCGCTCCCCCATGGGATCCTGAGAAAGCTTTCCTGCCCCCACGAGCCCTTCTGTGGAATTTTATCATAAGCTCCAGCCCAATTATTTTTTCTGTTAATTTTTAGACTTTTGGATTGATGGGGGGACTGTAAGGAACCAGAAAACAGACTGCAGGGAAAAAATAAAAGTGTGAAGTCAGCATGTTTCTTTAATAGGCTGGGAAATAGTGACCTTTCAAAGCTTTTGTTACAATGGTATGACCATGCCATAAGTAGCCATAATTAAGGTCACTGAATTTTGGTTTTGCTCCATTCAGACAAGTAGCCAGCAGCAGCTCCTTAGTCCAACGCTTTCTGACAGGGGCGGGTATCGGCAGGACTCTACAGATGGTGGGAAGCCTCAACGGAAATTCGGACAATGGCGTTTACCTTCAGGTAAATAAAATATATAAATACCAAAGCACCCCTTGGAATGCAGCTTTATAAGAGGCTGTTTTAAAAGGGTCAGACTGTCTACACACAGGCCCTAGGGGGAGAAAATGCAGAGGGGAGGGAAGGCTGGTCTATGGTCCTTCCTCCTCTTTGCCCTGCCCCACCCGCTTTGGAGTGGTTTGCTCCCTGAGCCTTCTAAGAGGAAACTGTCCCTTCATGCCCCTCAAGTTTTTAAAAATATGAAATTATGAAGATGTGATCAGTCACCACCCTGACCACTTGATTGGCATGCTGGAGTTGTATCTTCCTGTACAGCATCTAGCACATTTTGGGTGCTATTGAAAATGTAATAACAATGGCTTAATTAAACATTTCATTATAACTGCAGCACCTTGTGATGCTCTCTTCCACCTCTGTACTAACCATATCCTGGATTGATAAACTACTTGGCCTTCTGTCTAGGTACTTAATCAGCCCCGGATAGGTTTATTTACTCATAAACAGGAAGCACCCTTAAGTTGTCATCACAATAACTACATCACAATAGAAAATAAGAGCCAGGTAGCATCTTTTAAGTCGATGCTCATGTTGGGCAGGTGGGGGGATTGAATAGGAGGCACTGAAAGAAGCACACGCTACCACCATACCTCTTTTCTTTTTAAAAGGGCACAGTCCCCATGCCAGGGCAGCTCTGTTGGCCAACACAAGGGGCCAGGGCCCCAAGCCTATGCACATGCATGGTACTGGGATCATTTTATGTAAAGGAGGCACATTAGCCCTTCTTCCTCCAGGCCTCTGTTTAAGATGCACTTCAGTCAGTTTAACCCTCGCATATACTGGTTGAGCTTAGATCAGTAATTTAATGGCACGAGCTAAACTAATTCAAGGAAGTGTTAAACCAGTGTAAGGGCTCAATCCTGCAAAGTGCTGAGCACACTGGTTCCAGTCCACCAAAGCTCTTAAGCACGTGTTTAACTTGAAGATTATGAGTAGTCCATTGAAATCAATGGGATCATTGACCTACTTTAAGTCAAGGCCGGGTTTTGATGGATCAGGGCCAAGTGTTCTGCACCTTGCAAGATCACACCCACAGTGCATCTACATTAGGGGTTTGCACCAGTTTAACTAGATCCATTTTAAATCAGTCTGTTTAATCTGGTGTCATATCTCTCGTATAGAAAAGCTCTACAACAAAATAGTTCCGTAAGCATGTGCTCTCTAATAAGTAGTTTTCCATTTAACTTCCTAGCCCCCAAACCAATAAGCCATTCAGTGTCTTCAGTCAATCTGCGGTTTGGTGGTCGCACAACTATGAAATCTGTTGTATGCAAGATGAATCCTATGGCAGATGCTGCTTCTTGTGGATCAGAAGTGAAGAAATGGTGGACAAGACAACTAACTGTGGAAAGTGATGAGAGTGGGGAGGATCTTCTTGACATCTGACCAAGAAAAGAGGTTAACTTAAGTCATATTGCAACAACAGCCATTTCAAATAAAAACAATTTTCTTGGGTTTTGAATTGAATGAGATATAATTGATGTATGATTTATTTAAAACTAATGCCATAGGATTTTTCAACTGCTTTGTCTTTTTGCCATATAAAAGATAATACAGACCTGTATGTTAGATTTCAGCTCTATTGTGAAGATTACTGTATGTTAGGAAGACTCTATATTATGACAGTATTGATGACGCCACAGAGTCTCTATTGTCTTTAGCATAGATGGAGCATTGAAAGATTTCATACATTCTGTAGCTGTAACAAAAATTTGTATTCAGGTATACACTTGTGCATTTTTTCATCCTGTACCATACCTGAAAATGGCCAGCACATTACTGTACAGCATTTCTTTTCTTTTTATTTTCCCTCAGTTCTAGTCTAGTAATATTTCTCTAGAAAGATTTAATTATTCATGAATGACCTAAAGAGGTCAGCACTGAGTTCATGGTAAGGGACAGTATTTTTACAAAGTACAGATTCTGAATTTCAAGTCTAGTCTTTTTCTTGTAATTTTCTTAAATATGCAAATACAATATAGCTGATTTTAAAATCAGAAAATGATGGATTGGCTTTTAAAAATTGGAATTTTTTCTTCTGGTTAATTATGTATAGAGTTTGATTTTCATAAGAAATCAGCCAAAAAATTACATGGGTTAAGAATTTGCAAAAGCATCTACACATGGTGTGTTTCATTAATGACCTGGAAAAACAAAAATAAATCCTACATAAAGTGAAAACTTGAATGGATTGCTAAAGAGGAGTACAAAAGAATTGCAAAACCAGGAAGCCTAAGGCACAAAACTAGTTACATCTAGTAAGGGACATAAGCAGCAATAAGAAGAAGTTATTTAAATACCTTAGGAGCATGAGAAAAACATAGGAAAGCGTAGGTCCTCTACCCAGTGAGGAAGGAGAGCTGATGATATTAAGAAGCTGAGATGTTTAATACCTATTATGCCTCAGTCTTCATTAAAAAGAGTAATGGTGACCAGATACTTAATACAATTAATATTCTAACAAGATGGAAGGAACACAAGGCACAATAGGAAAAGTCCAGGTTAAAGAATATTTAGATTAGTTAGGATGAATTTCATTTGGCCCTGCCAACTTGAATATATCTAAGGTACTTAAGAAACTAGCTGAAGCAATCTCGGAACCATTAGCAATTATCTTTGAGAATTCATGGAGGCCCCAGAGGACTGAAGAAGACCAAATATAGTACCTGACTTTAAAAAGGGAAACAAAGAGGACATGGCGCTTTATAGACTGGTCATCCTAATGTTGATATCTGGAAAGATATCGGAACAATTTATTGAACAATCAATTTGTAAGTGTCTCAAGGATAATAGGGTGATAAGGAATAGCCAGCATGGATTTGTCAAGAACAAATTATGCCAAACCAAGATAACTTCCTTCTTTGACAGGGTTACTGGCCTAGTGGACAGAGGGGAAGCAGTAGACATGTTATATAAAATAGCAAGTTGGGGTCATCTTTGCAACTCTGAGGCTGTTAAAATACAGTTCAGTTTTACCAATCTAGAAAGAGTGAACCAAGTTTTAACCAAGTCATTACTCATGCTCCAGTCTGACAAACCCAGGGCTGTATCATGATTCCATAACATGGTTAAAAAGTGGTTTGGTCCCTTTTAGTCTGGGAAATCATGTTTTAACATGTGATGATGGTTTTGCGTAGTACCAAGAATGCTTACCACTTGAGAGATAAGCAAAAGAGAATCAGTCGGTTTCCCTAAGAGTTTTCAATATAGGTTGATGCTATACAAATACAGGGATGGGAAAGAGAAGTGACCAAAAGCAGCGTGAATGATCAGTGAAGCATGGCACATATCTTGTAGGTTCCACACTATACAGTTGTTTAAATATATGGGCTGGGGATTGTGTTTCCCTTTCCTCAGATACACACTGGCAGTTGCAGGCTTTGTAGCTGGGCCCCAAACACAATTGTTTTTGTAGTATAGCGGAGACCTTTTCCACTACCATTGTTTCCTATGGAAATGATAGGTTGCTTTAACATGGCCTGACGTGAGATCTTGTGAGACGCTCACAGTTAATGTATGGCTCCACATGTCATATTTTCTTTCAAAAACTGGCAATTGTCAGTGTTCTACAGTGTTTTCTGGCCAAAACAGAAATGTAGAATGATCAGAAGACAGTATTGTTTTCACTGATGCCTTCACCAGTGATGCAAACTCAGTTTTGACCACAAAATACAGTTTTCATGGCATCTATCAACATTTCTCTGTGTGCTGTTGAACAGATATTTTTTGAACGTAATAGTCTCAAAGAGTCATAATGTACACATTTGTGCTTGGTGTAGTCATTCTGTTCTGTGGTACATTTAAATTCAAAACTAATTAAAAACTTACATGCACTGTAGATTTAAATATGTGCATTCTGTTGTTTATTAAGTAAACTATGACTCAACGTTTAAGAAAATGACAAAGTATCTTTGACAAGGCCAGTATTTTGTGTTCTGTTTTGTGTCAATTTGAAGTTCAGCTTTTGTATATAAGACAATCTGATAAATACTGGATTTATAAAAGATATAATCTTGATTTTCAGTAATGTATTGAACTGCAGAAACTTTCTGAATCGTTACTGCGAGTCATCTTTTTTAAAACAAAAAATCTGGCAAAAATTTTGTCCTTGCCTACAGTACTCTGTTAATAAAAGTGAGTTGCATTAAGCCAGATTCATCCCCCAAACTTTCATTATAACTGCATTTGATGTGCTTACCTCATATATTACTTGGCTGCATAGTAGCATGTAATTTTATTTAAAATGCATGCAGAATAGCAGTGGTAGCATTTAAGTCCTAACAATTGTCATGTCAGATCAGAGCAGTGGTCCATCCAGTCCAGTATTCTAGATGTTTCTGATGAAGGGCCAAGAAATCCTGAAATCCATATTATTTCATTACTGGAGGAGCCAAGGCCTCTCCACTTCCCTTGAAACAAATATTTTTAAGCATATCCAAGGGAAACAAGCAGATTAAGAGTTAGCCACAGTGGAAAAGCCAGAATCCAGTTGTCTGTACCCTAGTTGGGCTACATGGGATAGATCACTTGATTTCCTGTTCTGTTCATTCCCTCTGGGGCATCTGGCATTGGCCACTGTCGGCAGAGAGGATACTGGGCTAGATGGACCTTTGGTCTGACCCAGTATGGCCGTTCTTATGTAGTTTTGCTGTTACAGATGTAAGCAATCAGATACAATTACAGAGATGTGGACAGGACCGGTGCTACCATTTAGGCAGCCTAGGCAACCGCCTAGGGCACCAGGATTATTGAGGGGGTGGCATTTTGCCAGGGGGGCGGCAGGCAGCTTCGGTGGAGCTGCTGCAGTCATGCCTGCGAATGGTCGGCTCCTCCTGCGGCTCTGGTGGACCTCCCGCAGGCATGCCTGCGGAAGCTCCACCAGAGCCACGGACCAACGGACCCTCTGCAGGAATGCCTGCAGCAGCTCCACCGGAGCCACAGGATCAACGCGGGGGGCGGCGAAATGGCCATGCACCTAGGGCGCAAGAAACCCTGGTGCCGGTCCTGGATGTGGAAATGTATATATGTCAATCGTAACATTCAGGGATGTCAGATATCAGGTGACCTCCTTATATTATAACTAAAGAATAGGAGAGAGCCATCACATTCAATAGTGGAGAACCTAGCAGGGGAAAGAGGTTAAGAGGCGATGAGTTGAAAAATCACCTCAAGTGCAGTGACGACTTGCCTGAACAATACTGTTCAGCCAGGGAAAGAAAAGCCTGCCAGGGAGGCAGAGTGCACCAGTTCACCAATGGAAATGTAAGTGTCCTAAAGAAGAGAAAAGTTGAAAAAAACACAGACCTAAAAGTTTAAAAAAAAAAAAAAAGGAGCACTCCCATAAGGCCAGAAACATCTGTTGCACACAATGCCCTTGGTATATGAAACCAAACCCAGAGTTATCACGTGCAAATGAAAAAATAAAATATTTTGGATCCCCATAAGTCCAAGCCCTACTCCTTATGATGTCAGTGGCAAAAATCCCTGTGACTTCAACAGAGCAACACTGAGCTTTCACAGAAATAAAAAGCAACCTATTATAAAATCTGAGCACCAGCCTTCAATGAGCTCATTATTATTTTATTGTTCACTATTATTTTATCATGTCAGATTTCAGGCAGTTAAATTTGCAACCAAAAATGGATAGCATTTCTGATAAGGAGATACCACTTCTTAATACTGATCTAAAAATTCAAACAAGATGTTTGTCTATCAGACTTCATAATTATCATTTCTTTAGTCAGTGAGGACCAGGTGGGCTTTCTCATTGGCAGATTCTCCAAAAAAATTATTGTGTCACCTCTGAACTTCTGAAAGGGCCTGAAATTGATGTTATATTAGCTAATGGCTACCTATGAAGATCAATATTGTAGCTTCTGAGCAGTCAGACAAGAGTTGTACTCCCAAGTGGGGTGTTTTCTTTGTAGGAGAAAAATTCTGAGGGGACAGAATCAGGATGAGATTTCCTGCTCTATTTTTTATTTGCAATAATCCACATTGCTCCTGTCATTGCTTCAGAAAAGGATGGCTATTAACCACAAAAGTAGCAACAATGCTTTGCTTGATATAATAATACTTTTGAAACCCCAGCAACATAGATCTGTGTTTAAAGTGCAATCCAGACTGCACTTTATTAACTCCTCTTAAATCTTCCTCAAACCACAATCACCTGGAACCCAAGCAGGTGGTATGGGTATCTCAACCTCCCTGAGCTCGGAGTCAGCAGGCCAAATCTATCCCTGCTGTAATTCCACTGAAGTCAATTTATTTACAGGAGGGATTAATTTGCCCCAAAATGTAGGTTGTTGATGGACAAGTTGGTTGTCCTGACTTGTTCAATTGGTCTGCAACACAAAGGAAGCTCACTAGAATTCAATTAACCTTCCTCTTAATCTCAAGGGTTGTAGTGTGGGAATCCATTGGCAATTTTTGCTCATTGTTCTCACTGAAGTACCTTCAAGCACCAGAGTTATTAACCCCTCAGTGAGCTAAGTGTATATGCAGCACATTTAACCCCTCTCTGCAGGTTCCCATCTCAGCTATTTATTTCACTAGCATTATAGGGTTCATACTTTTACCTGACTTGCACATGTGCATTGGGGGATTTGGGCAACTAATTTGGGCACACACAAAAGTGTCCCTTACAAAAGGGCAGCTTGTTGTGAATGAAAGAAAAGCTTAAGTAGAGGGTTAAAAGGAATAAAATGTTTAGCTGCCTGACGTTTCCTCCTCAGATTTGAAGAGCCTTTTCTTCTTTTGTTGCTGCCACAAAACTGGAGTTTTTCAATAGACATTTTGTGTCTCAGCAAAATTTTTGCTGAAGTTGGACACAAAAACATTTGTACTACATGCATATCAGTAAGAATCTGGGGAAGGCTTTGACAGTGCGTTCTGAATTAGCGATAGAGTAGACTCAAGGAACTCAATCTCTTTAGTTTAACAAAGCAAAGGTTAAGGGGTGAGTTGATTAGAGTCTGTAAGTACCTACATTGGGAACAAATAGTCAATAATGGGCTCTGCAATCTAACAGAGAACGATGTTTGTACCTAACAGGCTCCGTGGATGGAAGTCAGGGCCGGTTCCAGGCACCAGCATTCCAAGCTGGTGCTTGGGGCAGCGATCTGTACGGGGCGGCAGTCCCTGTTGTTTTGCCCCCAAGCAGCGTGCCGAATTGCTGCCACGGGCAGCGGGGGCAGTCAGTGTGCCCTTAGGGCACATACGTGTCCGCGGTGGCTTCAGCTAAACATAGAAGCTGCTGCCGAATTGCTGCCACCACAGAAACACACTGCCACCCTAAGGGCACATGGTCTGCCCCCACCGCCCACGGCGGCAATTCGGTACGCTGCTTGGGGCAGCGAAAACTGTAGAGCCGGCCCTGATGGAAGTTTATGTTAGCCAAATTCAGACTGGAAATGAGGCGTATGTTTTCAAAAGTGAGGATGATTAACCATTGGAACAATTTACCAAAGGTCATGGTGAGTCTCCATCACTGACAATTTTTAAATCAAGACTGGATGTTTGTCTAAAAGATATTCTTTAACAATTGTTTTGGGGAAGTTCTATGGTCTGTGATATACAGGCTGTCAGACTAGATGATCACGCTGGGCCTTTCTAAGCTTGGAAACTATGAATTTCAAACTGGAGTAGTCACATGATGGAAGACTTGGATGGTGTTGCTGGTTCCCTGAGTGGCTAAGACTATGCCATGGGTTTAGGAGGACCAGATAAGTTTTTGTTGTTTTTTTTCCTTGCTGTCGCTGATGGAGAGGCTGGCTTAGTAGTTCTAGCCATTATATCAGCCTGTTTTTTTTAAAGCCTCAAAACGCCAACTTGCCTGTCAGCCAGCAGCCTGATACATTTAACATTCTCAATATTCACCCAGTTAGTGGGCTATGTGTCACTATCATTGTTTAATTATTTTTTCACATATTGGATCTGACTGCAGTTTTACAAGGGAAATTAGTCTTATTTTCCATCTGGGTATTCCTCTAGGAGCCCTACCTCTCCTTAGATCAGTAATGTTACTTTCTGGGCTTCTTCTACTTACTGATTGAGAACTCTACCAGTAGTACAGTTTAAAGACTTCCAAGCCTCATGTTGTTATTATGGATTTCATGTTACTGTTTTTGGCATAAGAAAAATGTCACTTTTCTGAGAGGAAAGGGGGAAAATATTATATGGCTCATTTCATTGCTTATCAACACATTGAAATTATACACCAGCGCTAACATTTTGCTGTGCTTGCTTCAGTTGCTTTGATCCAAATTTTGGTTGCGTACATTTGTGGCAAGCTTCTTTTTCTAAACACTTGAGACGTTTTAAAAACTAAACAGATCATAAAAAAATAAAAGCCGTTTTGGTGTTTGTTTTTTTTTCCTTCTCAGCTGTCTGCCACCTCTTAGCCCTGGTCTACCTACCTAGACCCCAATGTAGACAGTGCTATGTTGCCAGGAGGGCTTCTTATGTTGACTTAGCTACTGCCTTTTGGAGAGGTGGAGTACCGAGCCACTAGGAGAAGCTCTCCTATCAGCATAGCTAGCATCTTCACTAAGGGCTTGTCTACACGACAGCATTATGTTAACCTAAGTTACGTTGGCATAGAACCACCACAGTAATTAAATCCCTCTTGCGTGTCCACACTATGCTCCTTGTCTCGGCGATGTGTATCCTCACCAGCCATGTGTGTGCCAACTGTACTGTTAGTGTGAGGCATTGTGGGACAGCTTCTGAAAGCTGTTAACAGTCAATGTAAACAATGCAGTGTCTACACTGACACTGTGTTGACCTAACTACATTGACGTTGACTCTATGCCTCCCACGGAGTTATTAAGTTGGTGTAGCAAGGCATTTATGTTGGCAGGAGTGAAATTTTAGTGTAGACACTTATAAGTTAGGTCAATGTAAGCTGACTTGCGTCAACCTATTTGTGTAGTGTAGACCAGGCTTAAGCGCTACAGCAGCGTAGCTGTAAGTGTAGACAAGTCCTTAGGGCTGGTCAAATCAGAAAGTTACACTGGCTTAACTAAAGTTGTGATTTTAAATCCCTTTAGTTAAACCACTGCCTCTTCGTCTGTGGACTCTCTTAAACCAATTTAAACCTGAACATATCGTTTATATTGCACTGGTAAGGCCTTGTCTACATGCGATGGTGGAACTAAGTGAAACTTAGAGCATGGCTACACTTGCAAATGTAGAGCGCTTTGAGTTAAATCAGCCTTCATAGAGTACAGTAGGGAAAGCACTGCAGTTTGTCCATCCTGAGAGCTGCAAGTGCACTGGCGTGTCCACATTTGCGGCACTTGCAGTGGCATTGGGA
Organism: Chelonoidis abingdonii; assembly: GCF_003597395.2. Classification (NCBI taxonomy): domain Eukaryota; kingdom Metazoa; phylum Chordata; order Testudines; family Testudinidae; genus Chelonoidis; species Chelonoidis abingdonii. Next base: position 270,345,444 of record NC_133769.1, read on the forward strand.
GCAGTGCATTGTGGGCAGCTCTCCCACAGAGCACCTCTTCCCATTCTGATGCTGTGGCTTGGGGGAAGGGGGCGGAGGGTGCGAGGCATTCTGGGTCCTGTCCCAACGCCCCGGGATGCATCAGTTCACATCTCAGCAATCCCTCTGCTTCCGTTCACAATTGGCACCATCTTTCAACATTTTTTATTCTGCATGCTCTGTCTTCCCCCGAGTAACGCATACAACACAAGAGTGCTTATGGCATTGATGGACATGCTCACCACCGTGGAACAGCACTTTTGGGCTCGAGAAACAAGCACTGAGTGGTGGGATCACATAGTCCTGCAAATCTGGGATGATGAGCAGTGGCTGCAGAACTTTTGGATGAGAAAAGCCACTTTCATGGGACTGTAGGAGGAGCTCACCCCCACCCTGCGGCCCTAGGACACATGATTGAAAGCTGCTCTGATGGTGGAGAAGCGAGTGGCTATGGCAATCTGGAAGCTGGCAACTCCAGACAGCTACCGATCAGTCGTTAACCAGTTTGGAGTGGGGAAGTTGACCACTGGAATCATGTTGATGCAAGTTTGCAGGGCCATTAATCACATCCTGCTCAGAAGAACCGTGACTCTGGATAACGTGCATGACATTGTGACTGGCTTTGCACAAATGGGCTTCCGTAACTGTGGAGGGACAATAGATGGCACGCATATTCCAATTCTGGCACCAGCCCACCTAGCCTCCGAGTACTTTAATCAAAAGGGATATTTCTCTATGGTTCTTCAGGCACATGTGGATCACCCTGAGCATTTCATTGACATTAACACAGGCTGGCCCGGAAAGGTGCGTGATGCACGCATCTTTCAGAACACTGGCCTGTTCAGGAAGCTGCAGGCCAGGACTTTTTTCCCAGACCAGAAGCTCACCATAGGGGAAGTCAAAATGCCCATTGTGATCCTTGGAGACCCCACTTACCCTTTAATGCCGTGGTTCATGAAACCCTACCCAGGGAGCCTTGACAGCAGCAAGGAGCGGTTCAACAACAGGCTGAGCTGGTGCAGAATGACTGTGGAGTGTGCTTTTGGCCGTTTAAAGGGCCGCAGATGTGCTCTGTATGGGAAGCTGGACCTGGCCAATAACAGCAGACCCGCGGTTATATCCGCATGCTGTACCCTACATAACATTTGTGAAGGGAAGGGTGAAAGATTCACTCAGGCATGGAACTCAGAGGTTCAATGCCTGGAGGCTGAATTTGAACAGCCAGAGAGCAGGGCTACTTGAGAGGCCCAGCACAGGGCTTCAAGGATTAGGGCTGCCTTGAGGGAGCAGTTTGAGGCTGAAAGCCACCAGTAACGTCTGGTGCCCTGCAATAATGCAATAATAAAGAATGTTGTGAAAGCAAAAAATGCATTTATTGGAAAGAAACACAACTGCCTGGGAAACAGGAAAAAGCAAGGGGCTGGGGTGGGGAATGGTACAATCACAGATTTGCATATGCCCTGTTATCATTCTCAGCCTTCCTGTCTGGAGTGCTGTGCAATGAGTGCTGCACTTCAGGATGGCTATACTGCATGGTGATGGGGGTTCAGTGCAGAGGGTAAAGGTCGTAGTTTTCAGGGCTGGGTGGTGAAGCTACAGGTGTTGGAGGCAGCTGGTGGTGATAAGAACCTGGATGTTGGGGAAATTGGGTTGGAGGTGACATGGGGACACAAGGGAAAGAGTTTGGGGACAAGGGCTGCAGGGGGGGGGCAGGCGCAGTAGTGCTCCACCTGTATGGCTGTGAGCGCCTGGATCATGTCTGCTTGATGCTCCATGATGCTTATCAGCCACTCCGTGCTTTGGTGCCGGTGATCCACATTCTGCTGGCAGACCCTCCTTTCACTCTCCTGTCACTCCTGCACTTCTTGATTTTCATAAAGGAGCGCTGCATGAGTTCATGCAGCATGTCCTCTTTGCTTCTACGTGGCCTCTTCCTGATTCTTTGCAGCCTCTCAGCTGGTGGTAACACAGAGGACTGAGATCTCAAGGTTGCATCTGTAAAGGCAAAATGCAACACTTAACAGAGGCAGCATTGTTCACACCAGACAGAGCAATGATTCCCCCATACTTAAGGAGGGCAAGCAGTCTACACAATAGCATAATTTGACCATCCCAAAGTGAGTGCACATAATCCCCATGACCTCCAAAATGGCGAGTAAGCACAGGGTCAAGCATGACTGATTGTTTCATGGCTGTACTGTCCTCTGGGTTTCTGCAGGGGAGCCCTATACTGAACACTGTCCCCACATTTTCCATAGGAGTTCATCCTGTAAGGTATCTCGCTGCTGAGGGTGACCTGGGAAGCAAGGGAGGATCTTCTACTACAATGCGGCTTCCGCCCTGGTCCATATGCAGCTTACCTATGTGCAGTGATGGTCCCCCTGCCCCTCACAGCACAGAGGTGTGGACATGTTAGCCAGACTAGGGCACAGTGGCTCTCTCAAGAAACCTGCACAAGCGCATTGCCCAAGTTCTGGATGACACCTTTGAAGAGATCACTGAGGCCGATTACCACGATGTGAGAGAGCACATCAACGCCGTATTCTGCATCTAGGCATGCATGCAGCCCTAACTCTCCTTACCCTAAGAGTCCACACCTAATAACTTCCTTCCCAAAATAAAAACTGCTTACCGGGAACCTCCTCTGGTGTTTGTCCTTCCCCAAGCACCGGCTGCCTCAACTGGCTACCTTCCTACTGGCTTGAGAACAGCTCCTGGCTGCATGCATCTAGGGATGCCAGGGTGTCTTCCTCTTCCTCAGCACCCTCGCTCCCGCTTTGCTCCTCCTTTCATCATGTAAATGCCCTGGACCACACACTGCTACCCATGCTCCCCCCTGCCAGCACCAGCTGGGGTCCCAAGCTGCATGGCACCACATGTTCCCCCTGCCAGCATCAGCGAGGGTCTAGGCCTCCCCTCCCCCGCACCCACGGTGCCCCCAGAGCATCTGTGGCACCCCGACCCAAGTTTAGTATATAGTAAAAGTCATGGACAGGTCACAGACAGGTCATGGGCTGTGAATTTTTGTTTACTGCCTATGACCTGTCCATGACTTTTACTAAAAATCATCATCATCATCATCATGTTCCTATTATGCCTCTGGCATTTAGGGCAGTGATGAAGCTGCTCCACTCCTGTCTGTTTCTGGCAAGTCTTTCAGTGGTTCCCCAGCTGTGCCCAGGTTTTTCAGCTCCGCTTCCACAGCTCTTCGCCATGTTGTTTTCGGGTGGCCTCATTTTCACTTGAGTTCAGGTGTTCATCTTATTGCTACTTTGGTGATGGAATCAGTTTCCATCCGAAGCACATGACCGATCCATCTCCAGCACCTCCAGGCAATGATGGTGCTCAGATCCTCTTGGCGGCACTGTGTCACTATATCTTGGTTTGAGATTGGTCTGGGCCAAAAGATACAGAGGATTTTTCTGAGACAGGTTGTATGGACTGAAGACAGTTTGGACATGTCAGACTTTCTCATTCCCCAGCATTCTGACCTATAAAGTAGTGTTGAAAGTACACAATACTGTAGCCGTATTGGTGATGGTAAGACAAAACTAAAGGTCATGGTATCTATCTTATTGCGGTTGATTTTCAGTCCAATTTGCTGGCTGAATGCATTGAGTCGAGTTATTTTTTCTTGTACTCACAAGAAGGGTGAGCATACGCTCAGGGCTGAGAGTGTGTATGTTTTTGTTGGTTTGCATTAAAGATCTGTAACTCTTGTAGGTTTTAAATGTACAAATTACTGTTGGTTTTAGACCTGCAAAACCCGGGGTTTTTACTTGACCTGCCACAAGCGTCCCAGACATTAAACTATAAACCAGAATGCCTGTGAAAATGGAAATCTGGGCACCCATGACTGGGGAGGCTTTCAGGGCCTACCTGGGCTGCAGATGCCACTTCCCAAGGAAGGAGGCCAGACAGAAGAGCTACACCCAGCAGTGTGCATGTGAGGCCCAAAGCTAGAAACAGTATTTGGACTCTGCCCAGACCTCGCCAGCTTGGAATCATATGGTTTCCAATTGCAAGACTGGTGACAGTCCACGGGGGGACTGAGGGAGGTTTGTAATAGCATCTACAAGAAAAAAAATCTGTGACAGAGCAGACGTTGAATGAGAGGAAAAAAGGGAAAACCTTTCACTGAAATAATGTTCACTTGTGCGCAGCTAAAAAATAAAAGCCACCGTGAGTATTAAACAGTACAATGGAGATGTGAACATACAAACACTGTAGTGGTATTATGAGTGTGTCCTCACTAGCCAGAGCTATCTTTACTTGCAGTGTCAGCCGCAATACATAAGTGGCATTGTCATAGCAGAGAAAAGATGCAGATTAATGGCAGCTGTTTATGAGGAGCTGTGGTTCCCAACACTGACATATAATGGGGAGTTATTTGTTTTTGACACTGCACTGTAAAACAGCAAAGAATCAAGCTTGCCTAGTGAATTGTATCTGAGCCAAAAGATATTTAATGTCATAAAAGAAACAGCTTTGCCATACACAGAGATCTACGGAAATGCAATTTAAACAGTACTGTTAAATCAGACAAGTTAGGGCCAACTTGGTTTGAAGATTTTCTGGAATGAGGAGGACTCCATTTCACAAACAGATGGAGAATCAGAAGATCCTTGGTGTGAGGAACTGGGAATTTTCTGTAATATTTTTTGAATCCTATGTATGCCTCAGTTTCCCTCTGGAGCAGAGATGTCATGTAGCTGTCTCGGTGGAACGAATGGGTCATTAAGGACTGGCTGAAACCAACCCATGTCAATAGAGAATCCAAAAAGACAGTGGGAAGCCTGATTGCTGGGATATTCAAACAACAGGAGGAAGGAGATTTTTCCCCACCATCTCCTCAGGGAAGCAGAGCACAGGCCCGAGAACAAAGGGGAAAGTTGTCAGGTGGCTGGGGTAAGAGCTGCCCTTTGAAGAGACACAGGGCTTTCACCTGGAAGTGACAAAAAGAGCTGGAAAGAGTCCATGGCAGCATGGCTGAGTGAGCCAGTGTCTTAAACTTTATTTCTCTGTGCTCACCTAAGGACTCCCATTGCTGTGTTCCAGTTGACTAATAAACTCTAGTCTATTTTTAAAAAGGCTGCCTGGTGTCACTGCAAATACTTACTGAGAAGCATTGGTCACTGAAGAGAGTAAATCTCTGATTAGGAGTCTATGTGAGATGGACTTGCTGGGCAGAGCTCTTGGTGTTGAGCCCAGAGACTCACTCTAGGAGGCATTGAGGCAGAGGCGGCACTTGGGGGGGAGGCTTGTGGGGGGCTATAGCCACCCCAAAATTTGCCTTAGCCATACAGTAGCCACCCTGTAGCAGCTGCTGCTCTCTAGCTGCCCAACTGTGAAGGCCGAGTGGAGAGAGTGGTGGCTTCTGGGCAGGCACTGAGCTCCAGCAGCAGCAAAGTAAGCCTAAGTGAGTGGCAGGGTTGCCTAAAAGCAGCTCTCAACCCATCCCTGCCGGCCAGGGTGCACTGCCCATGGCAGGTGGAGAGTCCGGAGCTCCCCACAGCAGCCTGATTGACCCCTCCGTCCTGGGCTCCTCAGCCCCACCCCTCAGGGTCACTGCTCCCCGAGCACCACAAGGGTTTTGCCACCTCTGGAGCTGGGTCCCCTGCCTGGGTCGCTCTTATTGCCTGGGAGCAGCCAGCGCTGTGCACTTCCCAGCTCCGGCTTCTAGCATCCAACTGGGCTAGGAGGCAGGATCTTGGGGGGAGACAAGGGGCAGAGCCACAAAGACAGGCAGGGCATTGTGGCAAGGGGGGGGGGGGCTAAGCCTCTTCTCAGAACCCCTCACTGGGTAGAGGCTGATGCTGTCCTTGCATTGAGCCCACGCGGCCTACCTTAAGGAAGACTGGGACCATTTTGGGGTGTGCCACACAGAAAGGGTTCCTCCAAGGGACTGTTTAAAAGCTGGGGTGTGGCACAGACCCTATGGATCCATGACACTGGCTTAGACTATCAAGGACTAACTTACTACCTGATAATTACTTACAACATCCTCATCCACCAGTCCACTGTTGTTATACCAATAAAAACTGGCAGGATCTTATTAAAGGGGACAAGACATTTGTCACATTTATTGTAAATACCAAAATAAAAGATAACAGCAAACAACGTTGTTTGGCTACTTATTCCTATGATTACATATATATATATATATATTCATTCACTCACACAAGTTCTGTATGGATATTATAGTTACCAGCCTAAAGTTGCTTGTGACAGAATACTGGCCAGGTACCCTGTACACAAGAGTGGAGCCGAGTGGGATCAAGAGTGCACCTGATGCTCCTGGAGGCTAGCAGCAGAACCATAGACTCAAAGTCCTCAGTCTTCAGAGTCCAGTTTTATAGGAATTTTTCCCTATGTCAGTCCATGAGAGTTGCTTCATTCTGCTGTTGTTAAATCAATCAGCAGGTGGGTGGCCCATGTTGTCAGATGTCTGTTAGGTGCTTGGGTGGTTGTTCTGCTGTTCAATCAATCAGCAGGTGGCTGGCTCCATTCTGTCAGATGTTTGTTAGGTGCTTGGGGTGGATTCCAGTTCGCCCTCCGGGGTCATCTGGTTGATTCCACTTGACACTTCTTCGGCTGACACTGAATTTTTCAGGCTGGTAACTCCCTAACCATTCATTCATCATTTAAACTAGGCACTCATTCACATACACTCTTTATCTTAATTACATTTATTTCACTGTCTCTTTACCTTTTGGGTGTGAGACTCCCTGTCTTTAACAATTAAAAGAAGGAACATAAAGTGAGATAAAAATGAATTTACAGAGGTGGAAGTCTCTATTTGGTAGTGATTACAAAGTGTCACTTAGAGAAGGGCACTTAGAGTCAATTAACCTTTAACAAGTTTTATACAAAGTATTTCTGTGAGCAGGCTTCACACAGACACAGCTGGTGGCTTGCAGTTAGAGGCTAAATCTGGGGAATCAACATTTATTTCTAATATAAACCTTTAGTTATAAAGTATTATTAACATTAAATCATTTCTAACAATAAATCATTTTTCATATAAACCATGTCTAATAATAACCTTCTTTAGTATCCCTACACTGTCAGCCCAAGGGGAACCGCATTCATTCTCTCAAATGTTTGTACCATTATGTCCTAGAGCAGGTTTGTGCAGTGTGTCTCATTTTGACAGCTGTTTTAAATTCACAGGCTACCAGCTGTCCAATTGTTAATTGGTTGTCCTGGCCTTTGACACGTGTAATGATTTGAGTCACCTGCTCATTGATCACATTCTCTTGGATGTTAGATTTTACCTGAACCAGCTGCATGTGCAGTCTCAGGCCACGTCTAGACTACGCGCCGGATCGGCGCGTTAAAATCGATTGCTCGGGAGGCATCGAAATATTACGCGTCTGTGCTTGCTGCGACGCGATAATCTCTGATCCCAAGCCAGCTTAGATCGATTCCGGAACTCCAGCTAGACGACCGGACTTCCGGATTCGACACAGCGAGCCGCACAGATCGATCCCGCGCGGTGAAGACGGGTGAGTAAACCGATTTTAGATATTCGATTTCAGCTACGCTATTCTCGTAGCTGAAATTGCGTATCTAAAATCGATTTAATCTCGTAGTGTAGACCTGGCCTCAGTAACAATAACACTGGAGCTCCTCTAGCTGTTTTGAACATTAGCTATATTGACTTGTGAACAGTATTTCATGTGCTAATCTCACTGATGATAAAAGTGACATCAAAATGTCACTTTAGTTGTTTTTCAATTTAGACTTTTCTCCTGCGACTTTGCCCTAATAACACAAGGAATGACAACATTGCAAAAAAGAAAATCTCCTTTTGCTGTTACCTTCATTTCACAATGCAGCCTTCTGTTGATGTGAGGCAGCTGAGGAAATATAACAATATACATGGTTTTAGCAAATCATATTTGACAATCCTGACCACTTACCGTTGGTCCTTGCCTTTACTACCCAACACATCCCACAGAAAAGAATTTAAAGTACATTTAAGAAAATAAACCCTTCTCTTGAAGGATGCCCGAAGCTACATTGGGAGGAGCCAATTGCCCCATATTTCTTCAACCCACTTCAAAAGCCTGGCTGGAACTAGCACAAGCGAGGCTGAAATAAAGCAGGCACATTTTCTTATAACGAGTGAGCCAACAGAATGGTCTTAAGGGAAATAGAGTGACATCTGAGCGGCCAGACCCTCTAGCAATCTTGGAGAGAACTCAAGTGTTACCAGAAAATACAGACAGTGAGCTGTAGATAGAATAATTGCATCATAAGAACATAAGAATGGCCCTACTGGGTCAGACCAAAGATCCATCTAGCCCAGTAGCCAGTCTTCTGACAGTGGCCAATGCCAGGTGCCCCACAGGGAATGAACAGAACAGGTAATCATCAAGTGATCCATCCTGTCACCCATTCCTAGCTTCTGGCGAACAAAGGCTAGGGACACCATTCCTGCTCATCTTGGCTAATAGCCATTAATGGACCTGTTCTCCATAAATATATCTAGTTCTTTTTTGAACCCTGTTATGGTCTTGGCCTTCACAACATCCTCTGGCAAGGAGTTCCACAGGATGATTGTGCGTTGTGTGATGAAATACTTCCCTTTATTTGTTTAAAACCTGCTGCCTATTAATTTCATTTGGTGACCCCTAGTTCTTGTGTTATGAGGAGTAGTAAACAACACTTCCTTATCTACTTTCTCTACACCAGTCATGATTTTATAGACCTCAATCATATCTCCCCTTAGCTTTCTCTTTTCCAAGCTGAAAAGTCCCAGTCTTATTAGTCTCTCCTCATACAGAAGCCATTCCATACCCCTAATCATTTTTGCATCATTTACAAATGAAACAGAAATTGTACAGATGTTGAGGCCTAAAGTTTCACCTGTGTTAAAGTGATCACAACTGCTAAGTTTACATCCTCCAGGCTCTTGCTGATACTTTTTTTAACCGCCCTAAATAAAACGTCCTCTCCAAGACCTGTTTTTTGAAGAGACGATAAATATCCATGGAAGGAGTGTTTTGTTGTTGTTACATTACTGCTTAGGGCCCCAGCTGAGATCAGGGCCCTGAGGTGCATTACAAACACACAGCAAGAGACTGTTCCAAAGAGTTTACAGTGTAGGGTCCTGGTCCTCTGAGGACAACTGTGTGGGCAGACTGCAGCATCATCATGAAGCCCTAGTGATTTCAATGGGAGCTGAGCACTTTTGAAAAATCCCATTTTAAATTATTCACCCAAGACCACATAGGAAGCTCAGGACTAAACTCAACTTCCCTCATCCCAACCCTGGGCCTTATCCACAAGACCATCCTTCCTCTTCTTCCTTTCTGGGCTCTTGTGTTTTCTCTGGTGGCCGCACAGCAGCAGGTAACTAGTCCGCACAATTAACAGTGGTTTTGTTGCTGTTAATGCTGGTGCTGGTGTACTATGTAAGCAAGTGGAGCCTTGGAAAATAAAGCTCCAAGAGAAACAAAAGGAAGAAAATCAATGGTTGCTACAGAAAAGCAACCTGCAGTGAAAGGAAATGACTGCTGAGGAGTGGGATTTTGTGATTTTTTTTCTCCCCACGTGCTCTCTCAAGCTTTTCCCCAACAGTCAGAGATCTGGAATGATAAAACACTGGCCGAGGGGTTGCAGCTGGTGCCCCTCTCAGCCCAAAGATGTTCCAGTTTTGACTATAGGATCTGCTATAATCATAATATTTTGTGAGAGGGTTTTTTTTTTAAAGACCAAGCAGCGGCAGATTACCTGCTGTGCATCTCTGGGCTGTGCAGGGGGCATTGGTTCATACTTATGTAGAGGTATGAAGTAGGACACCAAAAGAAAGGAATAACACGCAGCCCCTAAGTCATGTTGATGGATAGAAAAATTCTTTATTTGCAGGGCATGAAGCCAGTGTGAATATGCCCAGAATGGGGCAGTTAGTTCTTACTGAGGAGTGTATGCTATATTGAGTTATTGATTTATCCTCTGCGTGGAGATAAAAATAAGCAGGAAACTCTTTTCACACTTGACCTCATGCATGTTCAGCAGTGAATTGTTTCCTAGCAGGTTCTCATGCATCAGTTTTTAACCTTTAGATTCACTCAGCCAGGACACTCCACACACTGTTATCTACACTTAACCATCAACTAATTGGTCATTCCAAAATACAGCACATTCAGCCACAAATTATTAAATCGATGCAGTTTTCAAACAAACCATTAATTATTTTTCAAAGCTCTTGTGGTTTGTGTGACTTGCTTTTCTATCAGCACATCCTATTAAGCAACAGTTTTAACTTGTACCAACTCTAATGATATATTTTTTCTATCTTCAGTCATTAAAATAGGGATGATGATGATTTACACAAAAATACGGATAAAGAGGCAAATGATTAATTAGAGTATGCATTGGTAAGCGTGCAGTCTCCCTTATTGTTAATTGCAACACAGCAGTAGGGATTTAGCAAGTCCAAAAGTAATATCGTTCAATGTAAATAATAAATCACTATATAGTCTCTTTTTTTCTTGAGAGCTACACTTAAAATTGCAAAGCTTCTGACAAAAGGTAATGCACTTACATTGTCTGACTATTCAAAACTAACCACGTTAATAACAAAATTATTTTCATTGTGTGGTTAATATTGCTGGTTGAATAATGCAAAAAGTGATTCTCAATTATTTTTGTGAATAAGTGGTACATTCACTTCATCTTTCTATTATTTTTGGGGTCCTATGATACATTGTCTGCACAATCAAATAAGCACAAGCTATTTGTGCAAATGCTCAAGACAGAAAATCTCAAAAATGTAATTAATTTTAACATAAGTGTTAAATTCACAAAATTCACAGCACAAATTATTTATCCACTCTTGATCATGCTCCTTTTTAAAATGTCTCAGCCATCCAATCAGGGAGCAGGAACAATAACCTCTGATGCCAGTGACCAGTCTTATACCCCAAATAATAAATGGTGAAATTAATATTTCCCAATCATCCCATAGACTTAATCTATTCCACACATTTATGAATAACAAACACATTCTTTCATATCAGAATTGAATCACAATTGATTTACTCTGAGATAAAAAGGCTAAATTTGCAATGAATATTATTCACAATGAATAAATTGACCTGTTGGTTTGGCTAATGTATGCCATTTAATCTCTATTCTTATACAGTTTGAAACATAATATAAAAACTTTAACAATGTGTGAACAACTGAAAAGTTTTCTGATAGCTTCTTCTCAACTTTCATACTGTTGAAAGCGGACAGTAGCCCTTTTTTATTAATCTTATTTCTATACAGACTTCTAGATTCCTTGAGGACTTTAATCCAAATGACCCTATCACCGACAGATACTTTTAGACGAAATGTGGGTTTGTAAAGCTAGTATTTATGAGGTAACTAAATAATTCTAATAAACTCCTATTGGATTGCTGGTGGTGTCATATTTCAATAAACAACGGGATCTTTTTTAAACATAAAATAACAATTGGATTGTCACAGTATGGATGGTTTCTCAGTAGGCACTACTTTTGTCACTGGACCAGAAGATAAAAGGTTGAAATATTAAGGGACACAGAAACAGATGTGCTTCATCTGACAGCATCCCAGCTTGGTACCAGTGATGTGGTTCTGCGGAGGAGACATTAAACTGAAATCTCCAAGAATATTAACCCTTGTGTCATCACTCTATTCCTTTTGTCCATATACTCACATCCTCCACCACAGAAATGGAGATAATGCCACTGTGGTGCTACTATCCGTGGTGTATTTTCACACGATTGCAGAAAAGATGTACTATCAACATTTGGCTTTATCCTGTCAGCTACAGAGCACCTTGCGCTCCCACTGAAGTCTCATTTAGTGGACCTATCCCAGGACAAACAGTATTTATTTGTTGTACCTCTCTGTACATGTCTCTAAATATGTTCTGTGAGGTTAACTACAATATTATCTCAAGATTCTAAGGCAAGCTAAAGTCACACTGCAACTATAAAATTAATTTGCTTCAGCAATGCTTGTACCCATCTTGCTGTGAACATTTGTGTTATTTGAGTTGTACTAACACAAATGTTCATGGAAGACAGCTGTAAAAGTCTCACGTACACAAGGATTTTCAATAAGAGGTCTTCAATTTCCATATGCAAGTGTTTGGTCCAGAAGTGCTTCTTCACTCATCTCCTCAGGGTACAGAAGCAGTAACAGGGTATTTATCTGCCCAATCTCAACTAACAAAAACAATTCAAACACCAAGTACTTGCAGAGAACTCTTTGCAGTCAATCCTTAGTTTTAAAAATTTGCTCCAAAACTATCAACAAATACTTTCCAATCATGAATAAATTTGAGGAAAGCATGATCTGCTGACGGCTATTCTACTAGGAAGAAAAGTGACTAACTTAACTGAATATATTATTCATTATTATATGTGCGTCTCTAGAAAATACAGACAGCTGCATCTATTGAACAAGAAAATCATCTGGGGTCTGATTACTCCCAGGGGAATTCTGTGACAAAAATTTAAATATTCTGCTCACAATATTTTAAAATTCTGCAAAATTCTGCAAATGTTATTTGTCCAAATAACACTGCATAATCACGCCAGTTTCAATTATTTTGGTAATTTATTTCAAAATACCTGTCATCAAGTCTGTCTGTGACAATACAGACACACACATAAATTTCCCCTTTGATTAGAGAGTTAAAGAAACCCCTATGACAACCCAGTTTCTGTTTCTCTGCTCCCTTCCCCCTACCCCCTCTGAGCCCAGCTGGGGGGGCAGATACCCACAACCCCACACCCTAGAGCCCACCTGCGGGGATCACCCAGCCAATACACCTGAACCTGCTGCTTCCCAGAGGGTCACCTCAGTCCAGATACCCACACTCCATCCCTCCCCCAGAGCCCAGATGTGCCCCCCTTTCCCAGACACCCATCCCCTTATCCTCCCTCCCCCTGAGCCCAAGGATCCAGATGGAGAAACAGCATGATGCTCAGGCCCAGGCTTGCACAGTGTTTCCTCCTTACCGCCCTCTCCTTCCCTCAGGGCATGCTGGGACCTGCAGCTGCCAGGAATCCTCTATCTCCCTCTCCCTCCCCTCAGCAGTGTCTTCTATGTGCAAGCTGGGCTCTGCCAAGTCCCTTGGCCCCTAGTGGCGGCCAGCAGCACTGCAGACTATTTCTGTGGGGGAAAGGAAATTTTGCACGCACAACATTAATTTGTGCAAAATTCAGCATTATGCAGTTGCACAGAATTCCCCAGGAGTAGGTCTGATCCTTTGGTCCTCTGAGGTGCTCAGTACTTTCTAAAGATTCTATTAAAAATATTAGTGGACACATTGCAAAGTGCCAACCAGCCTTAAACAACTTTGACTTCATACAAGCTGAATTTCACTAAACGTAGGGTATGTAGTTAGTCTCCTTAGAAAACTATTGCCCTACATTTATCTCTTCTTATTTCTCATAGGTATTTTGCTTTGAGATGCTCTGCTCAATAGTAAAGGCTTTCAGGCCTAAACTTAAAAAACTTTGAGAGACCTAGGACTAATATAGGGGTTCTCAAACTGGGGGTCATGACCTCAGGGGTCACGAGGTTATTATGTGGAGGGGGGCGCAAGCGGTCAGCTCCACAAACCCCCACTTCACCTTCAGCATTTATAATAGTGTTAAATATATATTTTTAAAAGGTGTTTGTAATTTATAAAGGGGGTCACACTCAGAGGCTTGCTGTGTGAAAAGGGGTCACCAGTACAAAAAGTTTGAGAACCACTGGGCTAGTAGATAAGTAGCTCAGGAAAATCTCAGAATGTTTAGCACATCTCTTCTCTTCTTTACTGAAGAATATCTGTGCACAGTGTCACAGGAATGCTCAGCAAGACATACAATGATATTTTTGGAAATAGCGAGACAAGGTGGTTGAGGTAATATCTTTTATTGAACTACCTCTCCCACTTTTTCTCGCTAAGACCCTGGGATCAACCCAGCTACAACACTGCAGTTCTCCAAGTAGTGAGTTAATAGATTAGATGCCAGGATATGGTGCTCAGGAATATGTAGCATAGTTTGTGATGTCTTTCAGACCAATAATGCTGGTTGTTGTGCACTCCAAATATCTCTTGCATGTGCAGCTCTTAAAATGGAGCTCTTAACATACAGTAAGGGAAGGGTGGTACCTGAGGAAACCAAAGGCCAATGCTCCCCTTTGGAGCAGGCTTTCCTTTGCAGTCTTGTTTTAGTTCTACAATATCTTCTAATGATATTCTTTGTAGCTCCTGTTTCTTTTCTTCTTTGTTCCTATGTGCCTTGTTCATCTGGGAATTTTCTGGAGTGCTTCTCCCCTTTTTGTACCCTTTGGGAGGAGGAAAAAGGTTGGTCAGACTGGTTCTTTGCACACAGAATAATCTGTCTGCCTGAAACTCAGAATAGTGTCTGAACATTTAATTGTAGCACTTTTGCGGTTTCTTTCATGTTGGAACAATTCTTTAAGCTTTGACCGTTGTTGTCTTTGGCCCTCTTCCCAGGTTCTGCTCAAGTTCTACCCCAGGAGACATCAGCTAGTGATCTGAATGCATCATATCACTAATATCATTGGCTTTCTTCTCTGATCACATAGACAGAGTTATTTCTATGCTCACAGTTAAAGCCATTAAACACAGTAGTTCTTAGCACCCTTTCTAAACTGGTGTTCTTCCACCATAATTAGAAAAGTAGTCTGCCTTGCAAAATAAAAAAAAATATGTAGAGTATTGTTTTGCCTTCTCCTTAGTCACATAAGATGTTTCTCAGTTCCTTGGGCTGCATTCCAAATGAAACTCTGTCACACTCCTCTAATGTAAAAGGCCCTCCAGGAAAGGACTGAATATGGCATGCCAGAACACTTCCATTTTTGGACAGGTATAGAGAATGTGTGAAAGGTTGGCATGTGACTGATTGCATCTCCAACATTCACTGTGTGTTGCCAATCTAGCGTTAAACAAATGTTCTGGAGTCAGGTAGTACCTGTTTAATACTTTGTTTTGGAAGAATCATAAGGATAAAGAACTTCAAGTATTTTTCACGTTAAGCCAGATATCTTCCCAGCTTTCTGTTGTGATACTAATGCTAAATTGTTTTCCCCATTTTAATTTGAGACTGAGATTGTGAGGGTAATGCAAATTAAGCTACCTATCAGTAATTCCTACAAAGTGATTTTTGTATCCATATTTCTTAACATGTTCTTCTAGAGCACAGCCTCTGAAAGAAGGATCTGTGAGAGAGCAGTAGCTAACATTTGTTACACATGTAATCAAATTAGGCCAGTCTATTCAAATTATGTTAAGCATAGAGTTGACCTTGATCCTGAGGCACGTGTTATCCCATAGTGGTGCGAAAAGAGAATTAGTAAGATGCAGGAGTGCTGGAACAATTTGTACGGTGGGGGTACTAAGAACCATTGAACCAAACTGTAAACCCTGCGTATGATAGCAACCACTTCAAGCCAGTGGGTTCTGCCACACTCCCAGCACCCCTGGTTCCAGCACCTATGTTAAGAAAGGAATGCTACAATCATAGAATTGTATAATCATAGAAGTGTAGGACTGGAAGGAACCTCAACAGGTCATCTAGTCCAGTCCCCTGCACTCAAGGCAAGACTAAGTAATAACTAGACCATCCCTAATAGGTTTTTGTCTAACCAGCTCTTAAAAACCTCCAATGATGGAGACTCCACAACCTTCCTAGGGCAATTTATTCCAGCGCTTAACCACCCTGACAGTTAGGAAGTTTTTCCTAATGTCCAACCTAGTCTCCCTTGCTGCAATTTAATCCCATTGCTTTTTGTCCCAGCCTCAGAGATTGAGAACAATTTTTTATCCTCTTCCTTGTAACAACTTTTTGTGTACTTGAAAACTGTTATCATGCTCACCCTCAGTCCTCTTCTCCAGACTAAATAAACCCAGGTTTTTCAATCTTCTCTCAAAGGTCATGTTTTCTTAGGTAAGAAAGATTAGACCAGGCCATTCAACCTTATCAAAGTCTTTCTCTGCACCTAGAGATAAGGCTATGGAGGGAACATCTGACATCTGAGCTTGCTGGATCAAGTGAGCATTTTTTTTTCTTGTATTGCCAACAGCCAATCGTCCTTTAATAAACCCAACTTGATCTGCATGTATAATTGATGGGAGGCTGGTGTTCAATCACATTGCTAAAAATTTTGCAATTATTTTGTAGTCTGTGTTCAATACAGATATGGGGTGGATGTCACCACAGTTGCAACCATCTTTATTTTTCTTTAATATTAAAGTAAATAAACCAGTTCTGATATCATCAGACATGGTTCCTTTTTGGAATGTTTCAGTGAAAACCTTTGAAAAAATACAAGATAGCTGATTACAAAATGCTTTGTAGAAATCTGTCAGAAAGCATCCATCTCAGGGGTCTTGCTGGAATTAATATTTTTATAGCTTGTTTGACCTCTTGCATTGTTTTAGACAGCTTTGTCCATAAAAAACATTGTTCTGAAGTTAGAGTTTGAAAAGGCAGGCACTCAATGAAATGATCAAATTTATTAGGGTCAAATTGGTTGTCTGATTTATGTAAACACTTGATAGAATTGCTTAAATTGATAATTTATCTCTATTGGTTCAAGGATGGCACTCTTGTCTTCTTGTAATAGGGAAGCAATATTGTTGTTGCCTAGTTCCACCCTAAGTCTTCTGACAAGTAGTTTTCCTGCTTTATCTCCCCATTCGTAATATCTTTGTGTGACCCTGTTGAGTGCAAATTTGATTTAAGCTTAATAAGTATTCATTATATTTACATTTGTCCTTGATTAGAGAACGTAGGAGGTTTTCATTATTTGGGTAAGTCTTATACTTTCTCTGCAATTCATCCATTTTCTGGTGCAGAGAATTTACTAATCGGAGTCTTTCTCTCTTCTTTTGGGAGGCATACTTTAAGCATTTGCCCCTTTCAGGGCTTCCCAAAAGATGGTATCTGAGGTAAATGAGTGCTTATTTTCTTGTATGAAGATAGAGATGACTGAATTAACTGTGAAACAAAACTTTGCATCTTTGAGAAGCAGAGTGTTCAGCTTCCATCTAGAAGATTTTAATGACCGTGGTAAGAATAATTGGAGCATGATCTAAAATTAATTATTATTAATAGCTGCTTCTAGGCATCCTGCAATCAGTTCTGAATACAAAAAAAAAAAATCAGTTCTGGAGTAAAATGAATGTAATGTAGAGCAATATGTATAGTCACACTCCTTGAGGTGTCTCAGTCTCCACATATCTTTTCAATCTTTTTTACTCATTAATAATGAGGGTTGGCTTATTGTGCTGTGAGAGCTGGGTCTTGGATTTGTCCAGATGTCTATCTAGTGTAGTATTCCAATCACCTGCCAGTATTACAGGATGGTCTTTTTTATTAGAATATCTTCAATGTCTTTGAAAAATTCAGATTTACCTTCCTAGAATTAACTTTTTCGAGTTAAAACAACCTTAAAGCAGAATGTATATTCTTTCAGGATCAGACTAAGACTGCATACATTGAAAAGTCATACTTTTATGAGTTAAGATTGATGTGCAGCTGTTCTTAGAATTCAATGATGAATGATACTCAACAGCTACCCATATCTTCTTGATTCTATTGGCATCAATGCTAGATGAGTTTCCTGCAATAAAGCTACTTGACAGTTTTTTGATCTGAGGTATCTCAGTATTTTAATTTTTTTGGAAGGTTGATTATGTTCCTTCACATTCCAACAGTGCATTCTAAGAACATTCATGACAATACGGTAGATATACTGTAGAACCTCAGAGTTACGAACGCCAGAGTTACAAACTGACCAGTCAACCACACACCTCATTTGGAAACAGAAGTATGCAATCAGACATCAGAACAGACCAAAAAAGAGAGAGCAAATACACTACAGTATTGTGTTAAATGTAAACTACTAAAATGCAAAGGGAAAAGTTTACAAAAAAGATTGGACAAGATAAGGAAACTATTTCTGTGCTTGTTTCATTTAAATGAAGGTGATTAAAAGCAGCATTTTTCTTTTGCAGAATAATGTTTCAAAACTCTATTAAGTTAATTTCAGTTGTAAACTTTTGAAAGAACAACCATAATGTTTTGTTCAGAGTTACGAACAACTTCCTTTCTGAGGTTCTACTGCAGGGCCAAGGGATGTGCTGGCCACTGCTTCCTGCCATGCCCATTGGCCTGGGATGGTGAAACATGGCCAATGGGAGCAGGAGCGGCGCCGAGGTTTCTGACGCCCTAGGTGGATGGCCGTTTCGCCGCCCCTGCGGCTCCAGTGGAGCTGCCACAGTCGTTCCGGCGAGCAGTCCGCTGGTCTAAAGGCTCCGGTGGACCTACCGCAGTCGTGCCTGCACGACTACGGCAGCTCCGCCGGAGCCGCCACAGCAGCGGACCATCCACCGGCATGACTGCGGTAGGTCCCCCAGAGCCGCGTGCCGCCCCTTTGTCAAAATAGTGCCCCCCCCCAAATTCTGGGGCCCTAGGCCATTGCCTAGGTCGCTTAAATGGTAGCGCCGGCCCTGAGTGGGAGCCATGGTCCGCCAAACCTGCCGACGTGGCAGATAAACAAAGTGGCCCGGCCTGCCAGGGTGCTTACCCTGGTGAGCCGCATGCCAGAGGTTCCCAACCCCTGTTCTACAGTATTAAGACATATAACATTCTAAAGATACATATTTCCCCATTAATATTGTAAAACCATATCGCTAGGATATAGTCTGTATTTATACATATTAAATACTGGGTAGTTTTGATTAATTTATGCCTTCAGTTGAGCCTCTAAGAGCGTCAGGTATACAAAGAGATCTATAATTAAATATCATGTGTCTTCCAAAGTATATTTGTAACAGAAAACAAAACAAAACAAAAATTAACAGACCTAAAACAAGCAGTGTGGGCATGTTCAGATTCCTGCTGGCATCAGTTTCATCCATTCCTCCCCTCCTATATTTTCTAATCCTCTAAACAGCTGTAAATATAAAAATATTTTAAGTCATATATTACCCTGTAAATACGATTGGGTATTCTAGAAAATATATAATACATTCCTACCTACATATTTTATGTATACATACATATATGCATACACATATATACAGACTCATCATATGTAAATTTACAATAGATTTGCTAAATCAAATATAAATTAGTATAAAATCTAAATATGAAAACTATAACAATATAAAAAAATCACAATCATAGTATATGAAATGCCCTGCACAAATTGAATAACAAGTATTTATTTGAGTAATTGGTATTTAAAGTTTAGGGTATAGTTTACACAGCAGGAGTATTGACAATTCCAAGAGACTTGTGTCTAGAAGTGCAAGTTGTGAAGATTAGTGCACATAATACTTCAGTCAGTAGATGGTGCTATAAACCCCAGCTAACTGTTACTCAATGCATGGGGGGGGGGGGGAGGGGGAGTGGTTAGGCAATTGTTATTGCTCAGTTCCAAAGTAGAAGAGTTCAGTCTAGCTGGTTAGCTGTTAGGAGCTGGAAGATTATGTAAGCAAATATTACTATATCTATAAGGATATATAGGAAAACAAACTGATTTTTAAACTTGTTGAGGTATGTTTTTTGTGATAAAAAACCATTCTGCTATTTTTGGTCGAATCTGGTCTCACTCTTTGAAGTGTTTGCTAAGCTTCAGAGGGGGTCTTGCAAAATCTTATGGAGCCTGCTAAATCTATAATGAAGGTAGATGGGTACTTCGTATTGTATCTGACTTTGGTCCCCCTCAGGATTTGCTTTATGCCATTGAATGCAGCCCTCTTTTTGTTAAGCTCAGCTGAGACGTCAGGAAAAAGAGAAATGTTGTGGCCTTTGTACATCAGGATTTCAGATTTTCTGGCAGAATTCATTAATGTTACTTTATCACTGAACTTCAGCAGCTGGAAGATGATGGTTCTGGGCTTGCCAGACTCCTGCCTTCTAGTACCAGCATTCAATGAGCCTTTTCAATATCTAATGAGGGCAGCTGGGGGGCCAATTTAAGTATGTCAGGGAGCAGCTTCTGAAGAAAGCTGATAATATCCTTCCCCTTTAGACCTTCAGCAATGCCCAAGCGGCAAACGTTGTTTCTTTGAGAGCTATTTTCTAAGTCATCCTGTTTTTCTCCCAATTTGTCTAGTCAAAGCTTTAAGGAGGCAATTTCTTCTTTAATTTCACTGGTATCAATGGCAGTCTTTTGTAGCTCATTTCCTAAGGGAGCCAGTGAGGATTTTATATCACATCTTTAGAGAGGCCACAAATGTTTTTTGAGATTGAATCCAGTTGGTCTAGGAGGAATTCTTACAGTGTCATCTCCTCCCCACCCCACCCCCAAGGCCAATTTTTTCATTGGAAACCATATTCAACTGTTTGACATCTATCCAGGGGATTTAATTTAAACTTTTATGACAGAAACTTATTGCCAATTTGCTAGGAAAGTAATTATTGGTATGTGGGGAGTGAGGAGGTCTGGGACTAGGTAGCCATCTTCCTCATGAGTATCAGGCTAGGCAAAGCTGTCCCCTCCTATTCTGCATAGAAATGGAGTAACTACTGAGGTCACCTAGTGAGTCTACCCACCTACCAAGGCAACACTGTTCATTATGGGACGTTTTTAGTTAAAGACAGTGCAAAGATCGGATCAAAAGAAGACTCCCTCAAAATTTCCCATTCCCAAAGGGTGACTGAAGTTCAGACCAAGAAAGTGTGCTTTTCTTTCACTTTTTTTCAGGAAAGTCTGTCCTCAGCAGGACCAGCAAGATCAAAATCAGAACAGGAGCAGTAACTAAGAGGGTGAACATGGGTGAATATTTGCCAGCTGGCTTAGGGTAACAGAACTCTCAGAAACCCCCGTTCCCAACAAGAATCCTCTAGAGCAGAAGTTGGCAGTACAGGCAACCCTGTGTTTATCTTGTTGTGACTGATTTTATATATCTCCATCTGCATACGGATAAATTGTCATTTCTGAGAAGGTCCCATTGCGTTTTTGCATCCCATTAAGAGAGCAGACTCTCCTTCAGAGCCTATAGTTTTGAGACTGAAGAGGAGTGAGGAAATTAAATGGGACAGACATGTAATGTGAATGGTGGGCTTTCAGTGGTTCACAGACGTTAAGTAAAATGTAAAATGTTATTTGAAAAGGTCACATACTAGAAAACATCTATTTTAATAAGACATTCCTCACAGCAGTTGAAGTGAAAGTGCTGGTATACAACACGCTAGTAACAAAAGCATTAGGGTTTTCATGCTGCAAAGTTTTCTCATGTTTTTAAATGCCATGCAAAATTATTCGAAACTAAAGTATGCAACACCTATGCTAAATAAACGTATGTGGGTGTGGGAAGGTCACTCTGATTTTTATTAACTTTAAACAAAACAGATGGGGAAAGTATCATATCATCACAAAGTTCTACATTGAGACTTGTTCATGTACGTTTATATGCACCTATCTTGTGCATGCAAATAGCTAATATGTAAATGTGTGACCCTGACCCAGGGTGGATCCCTTGAGTTCAGGAGTTCTGGGCTGCACTGTACTATGCTGATTGAGTGTCTGCACCAAGTTCCGCATCAGTACGGTGATCCCTGAGAAGCTTGCAGTCATCAGGTTTCTTAGGAGGAATGCTCCAGCCCAAGTCAGAAATGAAGCAGGCCATAACTCCCATGCAAATCAGCAGTGGGATCACATCTATGAACGTGAGGTTGACTGATTGGTTATATATGCATGAACAGTATTTGCCCATTCACATGGATATTTTGGCAACTACGTACTGAAACAACTAATTCTGAAACTAATCCTAATTGTTTCACTGTTTAACTTGTCTTCCCACTTCTACTTATTTATGTAACCCACACACTTAAAAGAGAGTTAAATGAGTCTGCTCTACAGCCTTAACTAAAAAACAGCTGGCTGTTAGCTAAGGCTATAGAGCAGACTCACTCTCTTTCTCTCTCTCTCTAAGTGGTATCAGTGCCACTAGATGGGACAGAACACCACACCCAGGAGCTGTGTGGGTTACATATGTCAGCTAGTTATTGCATTGCAAACATAGATTGTAATCTCCAGAGAGCAGGGACAGTCTGTGTACAACACGTAGCAGAATGGGACCCTGATCTCCAGTCAGTGCCTCTGGATGCTACTGTAATAATAACAGTAATAAAATGCTAACAATAAATAACTGACCGCATGCTGATACTAATTGCTGACTTACGTGAACACTTCCTATCTGTAAAACTGTGCAGACCCAACTTATTGAATTTAAATCATATTTTTAATTTTTATTGCTATTCTTTATTGACTGTCTTCTTATGAGCATGGACGAGATTAGCCTTGAAGAGGTATTTGAATGATGAAAGTGAAGTGTCTTGGAAAACTAGAAATGGGAGCGTGCCCCAGGCATGGAGCAGGTCCATACAAAAGCTGGGGAGGGGTGGTGATGCAGTAAAAGACTATGTTGGATATAGAAAAAGAAGCAGATTTATGGAGGGTCTCTGATAGTGAACCAAGAGTGACATCTTGACTCCATTGTAGACAATGGCAAAACTCCCACTGACGTCATTGGGGTCAGATTTTCACTTCAGAAATTTAAACCTGATGCAGAGCAGAAGGGGAAGTCAGTGGAAGGGTTCAAAAAGGGGGTGATTCTTAAGAATACTACTAAAAAGCAGAAGTCTCAAACAATGCAATTGCCCCTCCGTGTTACTTGAATATAGGGATTACTGCCTTTATTTTACAGCTTTACTCAAACCCTTCCTGATGCAGATAATTTCTGAACAAAGCTGATATCCTTATGTCTTAGCTGCACAAAAATTCAAATAATATTTCATAGAGGCGATTCCTGTTTTTAAATAATTAAATCATCACTTATGGAAGGACATATTACAGCTATTTCAGTCTTTATGTGCAATATTTTAAAATCTTGTTTTATAGAGACTGAGTATAGAATCCTGGCAGTCTTAATGAACAAAATTCACTCTCCAGATTATATATTATTTCCATAATACATCTCATCTATTTTATGTGTTTAGCCACTGCTTTCTTCTTCTAATCCCAGGGATGAGCATTTTTCATAAGTTTTCACTGTACGTGGCTAGAGGAAACATCAAATTTCCTCTGGCTAATAGGTAGCAAAGCCAGCAAGGCATAGCAAGACTCTGATTGTGAAGAATGGCAAATCTGGTATCTCTTGTAAATTGTATTTTCACCACACTGAAATTAATAAACATCCACTAAGAATAGAAGCGTTGCAATGAGATTGAAAAGGAGATTAGCACTATTTAGCATTTATACAACAACCTTCTTCTTCCAAGAACTTTACAGACATTAGCGAGAGTGATTTATCTCTTCTTTAGCATTTAGCAATTCTTCCTTCCTGCCACTCTTTGGAACGGTAGACTCTGCGGCACTTGCACTAGCAAAGATACCTTTCTGGGTGTTTGTTATTGCTCTTTTGAAAACGAGGTGCTCACTTCCCAAAATTGTGGCTCTGGGTATGGCCCAAAGTCACAGCAGTTAATAGAACATGTAAGTCTCTATTACAAAGATCATTTTTCCAGGGAGAAAAACTGCACTAGAAATCCAGCTTTCTTTGATAAAAATAGGAGTTGAGGAAATAATTCTTGCTTGTTATGAGATCTGAGTTTGCCATTTCTGAGAATTATTTCTGATATTACGCAGTTGAAGAAATTACTCCCTCTCTTCCACCATAATTTTCTTATATGCATATGTATTTTCTCACAGACAACTGGTTACTTCTGTAGTTCCTGGGGAAAAGCCATAAGTTACACTAGGATGAAAGGGTGACATTTATGCATCACTTAATTCCCACTCAGGGCATAAATAACTGGTCTCGTGCTAGCCCATTGCACAACGTGAATGGTACTCAGAATAAGAGAATGTCAAACTTTTCAATTCCATTGTTCAACCAAAAGGGTCTTAATTTTACTGCTGGTCCCTAGAGGAAAATATAAAGATCTTTTCTTCCATCACTGCATAAGGGATCCACACATGTGACTCTTTAGCACTAATGCTTGTTGCTTTTTGCAACAGTTTTTCCAGGCCGACTGCTTGCTTCTCAAGCGCACCACTATACTGTTTTATTTTCTTGAAGTTTATAAGAACACATAGCCATACAACATACAGGGTTCTGTTTTAATTCACAGACCACACAGCTTCAGGCTTACATGGCATAGGACAAATGGAATCACTGTGCATATGCAAAGGTCAGCTGGGAAGATTATATTTAAACTTGAAATACCATCTAGGACCTTCATTAAGGAGCAGTATGGTGACCCTCAAGGCCAGATCTTGGCATCCATTGATGTCCCCTTTGCACTGCTTCAGTTGCTCAAGAGGTACTTAAAGCTGCCTATTGCAGCATCTGAGGATTACCTCATCTAGTATAAAGGAAACATCACCTGGCATAGGGGTGTCATAAACAGCCCCTTCTGGACAGCCTATAGCAGTGGTGGGCAACCTGCAGCCGTGGGCTGCGCTCGGCCCATCAGGGTAAGCCGCTGGCGGGCCTCCAGACAGTTTGTTTGCATTTGCACCACTTCCCACAGCTCCCATTGGCCAAGAACGGTGAGCTATGGCCACTGGGAGCTGTAGGCAGCTGTGCAAATGTAAACAAACTGTCTGACAGCCTGCCAACCGCTTACCCTGACGGGCCGAGTGTGGCCTGTGGGTCACAGGTTACCCACCAGTGGTCTATACCCTATGTTCATCCCTTTTATAAGACTATGATAAATTTTGTATGAAGTAAGCCTTGTGAGGTATCATTTGAAAACTCATAATTTGCTGATCATTTATTGTCCTGGTAAAATATGTGTGGCAACATTGTACGTAAAGTTATAAGATTCTACTGTCTGGCATTACTGAGACATGTTCCAAGTGTAGAAAAGCATCCACGAACCATTTCTTCGATGACAAAAGACAAACTGATACCTCAGCCGGGTGTCAATGAAATCAAATGGGCTATCACCTGGTTAAGCACTCATTCTTTGGCAGGAAAGAGGGTGTGAGTGAGAAATCTACATTTTGACAAAAGAACAGCTTGAGGTTCCCAGTCACAAACACTTTCTGTCTCCTGAACCTCAGCTGGAGTTGATTCTGAAAGGAAAAGAGAATTATAAGAAAGAGGAACAGATGCCCCAAAATACTCCTCCCTTTCTTTCTAGCCACAGCATCAACAAACAACACCTGAAGGACAAGGAAAGTAACACTGAACTGGGGGAGGAGTCCTGGCTGAAAGGAAGCCAGCCAGTAAGATGCTGTATCATGTGGTGAGAGAAAACTTTGCATTGAATTCATTTAGCTTGTTAAGTTAGACATTAGTTGCATTTTACTTTAATTTTCTTATATCCAGTTCTGACTTTTATGTCTTGTTACTTGTAATAACTTAAAATCTTGAAATAACAGGATTTTTGCATATCACTTTCTATTAAGAAAATGATGGGCTTTATATGAGCTTCTATTGTCCAGGAGGATGCCAGGCAGTACAAGACGCACATTTCTGGGGGCAAGTCTGGGACTGGGAGTTTGCTGGTGTTGCTGTTCAGTGTAATTCAAGAATGGCTGGCCATAGCACTCATACAGTATAACTGGGAGTGATGTACATGCTGGTGGCTGTGTGTGAGCAGACCTGGAGTGGTTGCTCTCACAGAGAAGCAATGTAAAAGGCACCCCAGGGTGGAGAATTGAGGAGACACAGCTGTTCAACAGTCCAGATCGTACCGTGGGGGATGTCACATCTTGGTACTAGTTCTTTAAGGACCTGGGGCCAGGAGCCTTGCAGAGAAGGCAGGACAAGGCCCCCTCTCTCCTAAGCAATTGAAGATGAGTTGGGAAACAGAGACAAGCATAAATGCTGATGCCGCTTCCCTTATAGCTAGGGCCATACAGAATTCACAGCCATGAAAAACATGTCACAGACCATGAAATCTGGTCTCCCCTGTGAAATCTGATCTTTTATGTATTATTACGCTATAGCAGCATTTCTTTAGCTGGGGGTCCTGACCTAAAATGGGGTTGCACAGCTATTGCAGGGGTGTCATGGTAGTGTCATCCTTACTTCTGCACTGCCTTCAGACCCGGATGGCTGGAGAGTGGTGGCTGCTGATTGGGCACTCATCTCTGAAGGCAGCACCCTTCCAGCAGCAGCACAGAAATTAGGGTGGCATGGTATGGGCGGGTCATATGGGGGGTTGTCATGGGCTTTACATGTTTATAGTTAGTCATTTTAAAATACATATTCATGCTTTGTTACAACACTGTGAAATTTAAGATTTAAATATCCGAAACTGTGAAATTCAAGATTTTAAAAATGCTATGACCATGAAATTTACGAAAATGGACGTGAATTTGGCAGGGCCATGCTCATAACAGTGCAGATGCCTGCAGATACTGCAGGAAACAAGAAGAGTCCTGCAGGGCCCTGTGTGAGCCAGGGGAAGACAGCAGCAGAGGAAAGGCTGCCTGCTCAACCCTCTCAGCCTGAAAGAGGAAGGCTTGACTGGGAGAAGGGCCAGTTGGAGGAGAAGCTGCTTGAGGCTCTATGGCTGGTCTAAAGTCAACTCCAACTCCAAGGAGGAGAGCTAGGAGGCTTCTGTCTGAAGGAGAAGGAGAAAGGGATTGTCTTAAGTACAGCCTAGCTCCAGGAGGTAGACCTGAATCTCCTGAACAGAGATGGCAATTGACCAGGACTCTTCAATGGACACAGACTGGGTGTGAACTTGAGCAGCTAACTAAGTGAGTTACCCTCAGTAGAATGAATAAATAAACCAGCTCCTGCACAGTAGGGTTGAATCGACTGGTCTGGGTAATTGTTTGAAAAGACCCAAGGGGAGCTAAGCTCAATGTATCTGCAGCCCCATGATGGACCATAAGGGGAGGATTCTGGAGAAGCATACCCTATGGCTATGCAAATCTGGAGTAACTCCACTGAATGAAAAAGGCACTAGTATACTTGAGATCAAAATCTGTCCTCTAGCCTTCTGTTCCAGTTCTGGGCCTCTCAAGACTGAGACCTAAGTAAATCTGAATACAGGTCTCTGGAACTGAACATCTGGGGCATTAGTCCACAGTGACGACAAGCAGTCTTTCCACAATACATTGTAGGAAAATCTACCTTTTTCTTGAGCTTTTCTGCCTTCCTTTTAATCTTTGAACTTTGAGTTCAGTGGTTTATCAAGATGACTCACCTGCTCCTGTGACCAAACCATTCAATCTCATGCAGGAATCTGATATCATTATTTTGTACTTTTGAAATATATATTAGCATATATTAACATGCATTAACTTTATTAAAAAGCAATAATTTATTTGCTGCTTTGTTCTTTCAGATATGATCCACTGGTCTGTAACAATTTTTTGAAACTCTTGTAGCAAAACCATATTACAAAGTCACACAGTAGTGGGCAAATTAGATGCATGTTCATATTTTTACATAAAATGCATCTGCAAAGAGACAGACATCTTGCAATTGAAAACCCATAATTTGATGTGCTGTTCTAATAATTCATTAGGGAATCCAAAGATTATGCTATATAAATTTTCAAAAATGAAATACAAAGAACTGAAATAATCAGGAAACCAAGCCAAATAACATGCTGAATAGGTAGATATAGCTTTTTCCTCTTTAGCTATTACAGGAAAATACGACGAGATATTCTTCTCTTGATGTACAGTTAAAGACCCACTAGCTACATTCAAAGGCAAGTATATATGCCATGTATTTTGAATGATATATTTCCACATTCCATCACATCAGTACACACATTCTAAAGCAATGTAAAATAATTGAAGGCCAACGTGGACAGCTTTAAAAAATACACTGGGCTCAATCATGACTTAGCACAGCCCACAGTGCTTTAAGAGGTGATGCAGAAGTGTTCTGCCCCAGTGGGAGCTCCTAGAGACTTTACACTAGCTGAGGATCTGAATGTCTCCAGGACTAGAGGAGGAGTATGGCTATTGAGGACCTGTCTACCTCTGGCACTTGCTAGAAGGGGCATTCTCAGGCTAGCAGTGCTGCTAGTGCACTGCACTCTTTGCACTCAACAGAGCACGGGGGTCTATTTTTGTGCCAACTCTCCGCGCACATACACAAGAGGTATAAAACTCCTTATGGTTCCTCATCACCACTTGCACACTATGGCATAGCCAGATGCCATCTGGCACAACAGTTAGAAAGAACCTGCATTATATATAGTAGAAAACATAATTGTGCCCTCATTTTTTATTGTATTACTCACCAGAACAAATATTATTAATGTCTAACTATCAGTTTGTCTACCAATATTTGAACCAGCAAAAATAGTTTTGCATTTATTTGTGACCCAAAAAAATGACATCTGCAGAAAATGGCCTGTTTTTGCATGATAGCCCCTATCTTGTGCATGTGTATATATCCCATTTTCTGTTGTATCTTCTAAAAGACACAAGCATTAAACTATTTGCTACTTAGGAGTTTATTTGCTCTTGCAATTTATTCCTTGTCCAAAGTCATAAGCCTGTAATCCTCCCTCTTTTAAATCACTCCTTGGGTGTGGTGGAAAAAATATTCACAAACAGATGACTGCATTCAGGAAGGGTGAAACTGGCATTTAGCACATTGACATTAAGCCATTTAGCACATTGACTTCGGTGGGAGATGCAGAAGTTCATTACCTCGTAGGGTTTGGCCCTTTAGGCCAGGTTTAAAATTGGATCTAAATGGTGTGAAGTTCCTTGGGCAGACCTTCTGCACAGGGGTGAATTTCACATGAATAAATAATCCTCAGACCAAACAAATAATCCTAAGAATTAAAAATAGTGTCCATTAATGTTTTCAGCTTTGTTGTAGCTGTGTTGGTCCTAGAATGTTAGAGAGACAAGGTGGGTGAGGTCATAGGCACTGACTCCATGGGTGCTCTGGGGATGGAGCATCCACAAGAAAAAAATGGTGGCTGCTGAGCACCCACTGGCAGCTCCCCTACCAGAACCTCCCCCACCCCCCAGCACCTCCTGCCCGCTGGCAGGCCCTGCTGATCAGTGCCTCCCCTTCCCTCCCACTGCCTACCACCTGCTGTGAATCAGCGGTTTTGTACCATCTGGATGTGCTGGGGGGAGGGGGGAGTGAAGGAGCAGTGTGCTCGGGGAAGGGGGCAGAACTGGCTGGGGAAGAGGCAGGGCGGGGGTGGGAAGAAGCAGGGTGGAGGTGGGGCCTGGGTGGAAGGGATGGAGTGGGAGTAGGGTCTGGATGGAGCCCAGCGGGGACCACCCTCTGGCAGATTACAAACTCGGCACCTATGGGTGAAGTAATATCTTTTATTGGACGAGCTTCTGTTGATGAAAGAGACAGGGCAGGTCTACACTTAACATAGGGACAGCTGCACTGATGCAGTTGAGCCGCCATAGCACTTTAATGAAGATGCTGTATGCTGACAGGAGAGAGCTAGTAGCTATCTGGGTGGGATTTTTCACACCCCTGAGCAAAGTAAGTTATACCAAAGTAATTCTATAGTGTAGACCTGCCCACAAGCTTTCGAGCTTCATAGAGCTCTTCTTCGGGTCTGGGAAAGGTGCTCAGAGTATCACAGCTAAACACAAGGTGGAACAGATTGTTTAGCATAGTTCCTAACACATGTTGTAAGAAATCATTCAAGGTAAAGCAGCCAGTTAACATCTCTGCAGTCATGGGGTGAAAAGGGGGGGTTAGTGGATGTGATCAGGTGCCTACCTCATACAAGACCTGAGTACTGAGAAAGGGCCAGTTAACCTTATAGGCTTCACCTACAGGAGAGGCTAGGCTGATAAGCTTTTAACTGAATATGAAGCGCAGCTAGGCAGGTACAGGCTGGGCTTGTATAAAGCTAGGAAGTTGAGCGTGAGAGGGGGCTGCAGTCACATGTGCCGGCTTCCAACTTTGCCTGGGGGTGCTCAATCCCCATTCAGCCCCAGCCCCAGCCCCACTCCATGCCTCCCCTAAGTCCCCACTCCCACCCCACCTCTTCCTCACCTCTTCCCACCCAGTTCTGACCCTCTCTCCCAAGCCTGACCCTCACGCCTCCCCCTCCCTCCCAGCACCTTCTGCATGCAACAGAACAGCTGATCCACAGCAAGTGGGAGGCACTGGGGGGGGGGGGAAGGAGAAGTGCTTGGCTGCCTGGTGGGTGCTAAGTACCCACTAATTTTTTTCAGTGGGTGCTGTAGCCCTGGAGCACCCAGGGAGTCAGCACCTATGGGGGCAAGTAAGACCTGAGATCCTGCCCTGGACTACAGAGTCTGGCAAGGAGCCAAGAGGGGGAGAAGCCACTGGAAGTAGAGCAAACATGGGCTGGTAAACCCACGAGTGGGCCAGGACATAGAGAAGTAATATAGGAAGGAGACCAGGGAAACAGCAACAGGGTTTGAGATTGAGTAGACCACAGTTGTTAGGCATGGGGCACCTGGGCTGGAACTCAGAATAGGAGATGGGCCCAGGTTCCCAACCAGCCATTGGTAAAGTGACACTTGACCTGGACTTGGACCAGAAGGCTGCCTGACACAGCATATGGGTAGCTTGTCCAGGGAGATTTTGATACCCTGGAAGGGGAGGACAATAGAGACCTCGCCAGAAGGCCAAGTCATGAGGAGGGAGCACCTTGAATTATGACGAGGAGGTCACCTGGCTCTAGAGAGAACAAGACCAAGGGGTGAGAACCTGAAGGAGGGGGCATCAGACTGGTCATGAGCTAATCCCCATATGTGGTCATTAGGAGGCACCACATCAGTGAGTGTGTATCCCATGACAGTGGGTTACAGATTGTTGTAATAAGCCATAAATCCTTTGTCTTGATTATGACCACAATTTTCAGTGTCTTACAAAATTATGAACTTAAGCTCTCAGGATCTTCCTTTGAAGATGTTGTGCAGTTTCCTTTGAGGATGAGGATAATATCCTCATTAATAACCAAGGTCAAGATTCTGCCACCATTACTCATGTTACAAAGCACTTTACTCAGTCCCCTAGGCCTCGTTGGCACTTGCGGCATCAGGGTCTACTCAGTGCAAACACTATTTGTGGGAACAGCTGTCTTGTTTTGAGTGGAATGGCAAGAAAAGCAATTCCTATTTAAATAAATTTTGTGTTTTGGTGTACTTATATGTTTTTTCAAGTAAATTGCTTTTGTGCTCTTTTATATTCCCATCTGTATTTTTTTCTGTTTTCATTATTTATTTAAACTTGGGCCAAATTCTCTGGTCCATTAGGGCAGCTTGTTGTGGAATTTTGCTGCAAATTGCCTAGAGTTTAGTTAGATGTTATGCAAAGCAAAAACAAATAAGTAAAAATTCAAAAATATTCTACCAGCCAAATAAACATTAGGTCAGTGGAAATTCAAAAATCACTTTTGGCCCTTAATAGCTGAGTGACTTAGAAGTACTATAAATGCCAAATGTTTGACTTTTCCATGTACCTTTTATCTTCTGCTACATATAAACCAAATACAGGAAAAACAACCTACATTTTCCCTGAAGTTTCATTAACTGTCTAACCTTTCAGTAAGAAATGGCATTTTGGAAATGTCATCTTCAGCTTGACTGTTGATCCCATTATTAAAGGAAAAGATTACCTAGGAAGTGGAAGGGAAATAGCCCAGCCATTAACCATGTGTTAACCTTTAATGGCTCACAAAGCTGTTATGGTTCTATTTTCTGTTTGTGCCATGTGATTTCACTTATCTGGTATGCAGCGCACCCAGCATTTCTTTTCCAGGTCTAAGATGACTTGCCATGCAGTTGATCATTAGTGCCCTCAGCCAGAAGGTCTTCACTTACTGTATAGTCTTAAAAGAGAGAGCCAGCAAACATTACCAGTTGAAATGATGGCATTTTATTTTATTTGTTCGTTCTTTTGTCTATATATCTAATTGGCTTCCACTCTCTCTCCCATTTGTCTCCTATGCAGTAGAAATAATGGCCCTAAAGTTCATACTTTCTAAAAGTCTTCAAATGGCTTTCATCTCTCTATGTATCTAGGAAATTATAACCCCCCCACACACATCACAGGATTCCCAGACTGCCTCCCACATGTTTGTGAATTTATCCTCACTGTAGCCAAATGAAGTAGGAAAATATTATTTCCATTTTACAAATGGAAAATTGAGGCAAACAGAGGTAAAATGACTTGGCCAAGGCCACACGCTGGGCTTATGCCAGGAGCTAAATCCTTATATTTTTAGTCCTAGCCCAGCGCCTTAACCACAAGGCTGCCCTTCCTCCCTTCAAAGGCTTCAAACCTACCTTGGGAGCAAAAAGTAACTCTTCCTCCCAGGGGGTAGGAAAGAAGAGACCCTTCCCACTCCCTCTCAATTGCAGCAGCTAAGAAGAGAGGGGCTGCACCCATAATCACACAACACTTCCTAGCAGCCAGCAGGAGAGAGAAGAGAGACACTACCAAATTCTAGTAGGCAAAAGAAAACATGAGGACAACATGTAAATTGCACACCAAGGAACTGCAGACTTTGATCCATGAGAGTTGCCACTGATGCTGATGGGGAATTCAAACACTATTGTTGCTAATTCTTGAGCTTGTTATCATGAGTCTTGTGATATGTGGTGTTTTTCTTGGAGCCCCATCTCCTGGAGGCATGTGATTAAGTAATAATCTCAGTTTTCATTTAAAGAAAAAGTAACTATCTAGCCCTTGTATTTAGAGATTAATAAGGCCACCTAAAGGCTCAGAAACCAGGAAGTTAATAAAAACAACTCAACATTTATTGCTTTTTTCCCAAACTCTCATGACTGCTAACAAAATCTTATGGTTTGGGGTTGCCTGATTCATGTTTTTTGAATACTTGGGGTTGGCAGTACTGAAATGTAGATGGATCAAGAGCAATATCTGATTATTAGAATAGTGTGATGTGTTTGCAGGTTTTACATCTAATTAATTCCACTCAAAGAGCAAAGCATTAGAAGAAACATTGCTGCTACGACCAAGCTGAGTGCTTGGATACATGCCAGCCTCACTTTCCCATTTGCACTAGCAAGCCTGAGACAATGCTGAACAGTATCTTCTAACTTATTTACAAGACTTTCATTATTTCTCCTGTGCTGCTTTTAAATGTTTCTCTTTTCCCCTATGGCAGCTATTCCAAAAGTTGAGTGACTGCGCTAACCAGATGCTTTAGATTTGAAAATTCATTGCAATGTTGAAAAAACATTCAGTTGCGACTCTTGATATTTTATGTGCAATACAATCTTCTACTCTGAGCTGCTCCTACAACAGGAGCAGATTGTTACATTACAAATGCTTGTGGACTGCTTGGAGATTGAAAATGGATGTATAACTCTATTCTACTCTTATGCAGAATACCAGCCTCCTCTCCTAAAAAGTCTAAATGACAAATGTGATCCTAAACTAACATTCCCCATGTGACAAAAGGGAGGAGGACGACAGAGCTGGAGAACTAAAGGTGGAATATTGGAACATATAACACAATACTGCCGCCCTGAGTGACAACACTTCCTTATTGGCATCACCAAATCATGGAGAAAATATGGGTAGCCAGATGGACTTGGACCCAGACATTACACAGCAAGGCAGAGACAAAAGCCATGCTGTTGTTACTTTGAAGGAGTCTCAAGGGAGAGCATATAGTCAGAAATCCATGGACTAGGACTTTGTCATTCTCACCTGTTGGGCTTTCTGTAAGAACATAGGAATGACCATACTGCATAGGACCAAAGGTTCATCTAGTCCAGGATGCTGTTTCTGACCAGATGGTTCCAGATAACAAGGCTTGGACACATCTTCCTTTTGTAAAGGGAAATCATGCCTCATCAATCTATAAGAATTCTTCAAGAGAGTCAAGAAACATGTGGCAAAGGGTGATCAAGTGTATATAATGATCTAGTGCAGTGGTTTTCAACCAGGGGTCTGGGGCTCCCTGGGGGGCCTCAAGCAGGTTTTGAGGGGGCTCCAAGCAGGGCCAGCATTAGACTCGCCTATGCCCTGCCATCCAGGGCTGAAGCTGAAGCCTGAGCAATGTAGCTTTGCGGGGACCCCTGTGACATGGCCTCCCAGGCAATTGCCCTGCTTCCTGCACCCTAACGCTGGCCCTGGCTTTTATATGCAGAAAACCAATTATTGTGGCACAAGTGGGCTGTGGAGTTTTTATAACATGTTAGGGGGGGCTTCAGAAAGAAAAAGTTTGAGAACCCCTGATCTAGTATATACAGTGACAAGGTCCCTCACCAAAGACTCTTAAGCAAAGTAAGCAGTCATGGGATAAAAGGGAAGTGCCTCTCATTGACCAGTAACAGGTTAAAAGACCTGAAACAGAGGATAGGAATAAAAGGTCAGCTTTCACAATGGAGAGGACTAAATAGTGGTGTTCCATAAGGATCTGTACTGGGGCCAGTCCTACTCAACATATTCATAAATGATCTGGAAAAGGGTGAAAACAGTGGCAAAGTTTGCAGATGATACAAAATAACTAAAGATAGTTAAGTACAAAACAGACTGCAGAGAGTTACAAAGGGATCTCACAAAGCTGGGTGGCTGGGCAACAGAACGGCAGATGAAATTCAATGTTGACAAATACAAAGTAATGCACATTGGAAAACGTAATCCCAACTATACATACCAAATGTTGGGGTCTAAATTAGCCGTTACTGCTCAAGAAAGAGATCTGCATGTCATTGTGGACAGTTCTCTGAAAACATCTGCTCAATGTGCAGTAAGCAGTCAAAAAAAGCTAACAGAATGATAGGAAGCATTAGGAAAGGGATAGATAATAAGATAGAAAATATCATGATGGCACTGTATAAATCCACTGTATACAGTGCAGTCTGGTCGCCCCATCTGGAAAAAGATATATTAGAATTAGAAAAAGTACAGAGAAGGGCAACAAAAATTATTGGCGTATGGAACAGCTTCTGTATTAGGAGAGATTTATAAGACAGGGACTGTTCAACTTAGAGAAGAGATGACAAAGAAAGCATATAATAGAGGTCTATAAAACCATGACTTGTGTGGAGAAAGTGAATAAGGAAGTGTTTTTATCCCTTCATATAACACAAGAATCAGGGGTCACCCAATTAAATTAATAGGCAGCAGGTTTAAAACAAACGTAAAGAAGTATTTCTTCACACAATGCACAGTCAACCCATGGAACTCATTGCCAGGGCATGTTGTGAAGGCCAGTAATATAACTGGGTTCAAAAGAGAATTAAATAAGTTCATGAAGGTTAGATCCATCAATGGCTATTAGCCAAGATGATCAGGGATGCATCCCTATGCTCTGGGTGTCCCTAAACCTGTTAGAAACCAGGCCTCCATGACACCGGGTGCATTGCTCGATAATTGCCCTGTTCTGTTCATTCTCTCTGAAGCATCTGGCACTGGCCAGTGTTGGAAGACAGGATCCTGGCTAGATGGACTGACCCAGTATAGCCATTCTTACGTTCTTACAATGATCTCCTCTTGGTTGAATAACTTTTTAACATAATTGAATAGTCGGCAGCATCACATTTTAAGCACAATCACTGAAGGCTTTTTATGTCTTTGAAATGCCTTTCTATGATTGCCCAAACAAGAAAGCCATGTGGTTATAGTTGGAGTGAAAAATTCTTTACTACTAAAAACTAAGTGTCCGCTTCCAGAGGAGGTTGGATATTTCTCCAAAATTTATCAAGGATAAGTTCACAGACTAAATACATACACTAAAACTCTGCCTCCTGCTGGTTGATCCTATTGTGTTCAGGGAAACAGGATTTTTGTACATTCTTTGTAAATAAATGGGGTTATTTAAAAGAGTATGCCTGACTCCATCATCAATTTTTCTTCTTAATGCAAGCAACCCACAAGGTCCTGAATGTTGGCTAATCATCCCAGCCAAAATATAAAACTGGAACAGTAAAGACGTTGAATCAAGAGAATAGTAATGGGACACAGAAGGGTTGATTCACTGGGATTACACCTACATAAAACTGAAGTGGTGAATCTGGGCCTTCGTCTTTCATCTTTAGGGTACTGGTTTAAACTTGGTTCTGGCTGGTATTAGTGGAAAGATATTACCATCTGACATCTATTCACTGAGTTACGTATACCATCACAATCACACTAGCTTACAGTGTCCTTGAGGAGACCAACGACTGAATTTGCATGGTAGCGCTCGTGGCAGGCTCATCAGATCAGTACTGAGGCATACAGGGTATGACAACACTTAAAACGCAACAGGAGCACAGCTGCACCACTGTAGTGCTTCAGTGTAGACACTACTTATGCCGACAGGAGGGGTTCTCTCATTGGCATACATAACCATGTCTCTGAGAGGCGGTAGCTAGCTCAAAGGGAGGATTCTTCCATTGACCTAGCACTGTCTACATGGGGAGTTAGGTTGATATAGCTACATCTCTCACAGGTGTGCACTTTTCACACCCTGAGAGACACAGCTATCCCAATGTAAGTTTCTCGTGTAGACTAGCCCATATGCTGAGAAGCTTGCACTGCTGCTTCACATGCTCCACCTGTTCTATAGATGAAAAGAAAGACAGAAAATATATTGCCCTCTATATCAATCCATGGTACACTCACACCTTGAATACTGCATGCAAATGTGGTCGCCCCATTTCAGAAAAGACATATTGGAATTGGAAAAGGTTCAGAAAAGGGTAACAAAAATTATTAGGGGTATAGAACGGCTTCCGTATGAGAAGAGATTAATAAAAACTGGGGCTTTTCAGCTTGGAAAAGAGGCGACTAAGGGGGGATATGATAGAGGTCTCTAAAATCACGAGTGGTATAGAGAAAGTAAATAAGGAAGTGTTATACATGTATAACACTTGTTCATGTATTCATAATACATGAACAAGAGGCCACCAAATGAAATTAATAGGTAGCAAGTTTAAAACAAACACAAGAAAAGTATTTTTTTCCACACAACACACTGTTAACCTCTGGAACTCCTTGCCAGAGGGTGTTGTGAAGGCCAATACTAGAACGGGGTTCAAAAGGGAGCTACATAGATTCATGGAAGATAGGTCCATCAATGGCTATTAGTTAGGATGAGCAGAAATGGTGTCCCTCGCCTCTGTTTGCCAAAAGCTGGGATTGGGTGATGGGGCATCAAATAGCCTGTCTGTTCATTCCCTTTGAGGCACCTGCCATTGGCCACTGTCAGAAGACAGGATACTGGGCTTGATGGACCTTTGGTCTGACCCAGTATGACCGTTCTTATGTTCTTCAGTTTCCAGGGCTGTCAAATGGACCCCTTTGGCAAGCCCCCAGTATTTTTTTATAACTATTCACTTATGCCTATAGTAGAATGTCTAGCCCCAACTACTGTTCACTGAATCATTGTCACTGTCAGTAGCCAGTACTCAGAGCCCATGTAAAATGCCTGTTACACATCAATAAATGGACTTGGTTGTTAGTAGCCTCTGACTCAGTTGCCCATCTACTGTGCTCTCTTCATTGTATCTGCAGCAATTCAATCGTTTGCTTCAATTTATGACTGCCTGAAAGCGGTCAGACTGGCATTTTCTGCTTTTACACACATATGTGTGTTTTGTGTGCTCTCATGGATGTGTGTATATCTTTACGGCTCACCCTTGCAGCTGAACTGGTTACCTGAATGGAGGAGACTGGCCAGGGATGTCAATCAGTCTGACATTTAGAAATACATGGACCAGGTTTCCTCTGGAGCACAAGTTCTTATTCCCCTGTCAGTGCTAACCCATCAAGTCTCCAAATGCTTCCAGGGTTTTGTAATGATTGAGCTAGGTGTAGGTACCTTCTGCAGGCATCCTTCTACTGCTAGTCTGCTGGGAGCTTCATGGATGCTTCTTTTAAAAATTAATCGCACTACTAAAAGTTAGAAATCTCTGAAGTTTGTTCTTTCTCCAGATTCTTAAACTGAATTTGATCTGTCTTTCTCTCATCCTCCCTCCATTCTCGGGTTGCTTTCCCCCATTTAGCTTCAATCTAATTTTCTTACTCCACTCCTCCAACAGGAGGTTCTCTGGCTTTCACACTCTCCTCCCCTTCTGTGAGGTGCATCTCCCGCTCCTGCAGCAGACCATGTCACAGACACAGGTCACTCATGTGTTGCACTATTAACAACAGCGGCTGTGCCGTTGCACTACAGCGACTAGAGGTTCTGCCACATTACACTTTTTAAAATGTGCAACTTCTGCTTTGATCTTGGCAGACTACAACACTGATTAAAATGTCTCCTCCCTCCTTTCCCAAGCAAACCCTTCAGCATCTCTTCTAAAAAGCACGGCAGGCTGACAGCTCTTTGGGAATCAAACTACTGAAATGAGTCCCAGGGAGGAGGAAATATGACACTGTACCTTGCCTGCTTTGCCGACTTTAAATGGAGACTCAAATGGCTAATTCTTCAACTTTTATTATTATTATTATTATTATTTTTAACAAGCAGCTTCCTAAATGGACTGGGCCGTTCTCTAGACACTACAAGGGAAGCATCCTCTTTTCTCACCAGGCCAGC
Organism: Chelonoidis abingdonii; assembly: GCF_003597395.2. Lineage (NCBI taxonomy): Eukaryota > Metazoa > Chordata > Testudines > Testudinidae > Chelonoidis > Chelonoidis abingdonii. The sequence continues at coordinate 270,383,933 of NC_133769.1, forward strand.
TTCCAAGAATGTGGATATTCCACCCAAGACCATCTGGAGATATTCATGAGCTTTGTTTTCCCTTTCCTTTTCCCAAGTAGACCTCTGGGACTCATGTACAGTATCCCTGGACCATTACCAGCAGCAGCATTCTCTAGCAACATTTACAAACTTTTGTCAATAAAACGGAATACTCCCAAGACAAGAAGCTCTCGCAGCCACTGAAGTAGACAGTTAATCATCACTAGCAATCTAGAAGTCAGCTCAAATTTCACTGTACCCTAGACTGCCTTTTCAAAGGAACACTTAACCTTATTTGTATTGCTCCTAGCAGAAACCTTAAGAAAGCTTTTATGATCAGCAAACTAACTCACTGACTCCAGTGTTAGCCTGGGATCTCTGATATTATTACGTAACAATGCAAATATTGAAACTATTCCTCTGGAAAGCGGTGAACTTTCCATATGTATTTTGGTTAGTACTTGACTCTCATATAATGGTGGAGAGAAGGCATATATAGTTAAGAGTATGTCATAAATCATTAGCGGTTTTAAGTGAGGATTATAAGCCAAAACATCCAAGTGGTGACAAGGGTAATTTGGGCAAATGTCATTTTTAACTGAAAGTTGAAGGAGTTTAGTTCCAATAGTTAACTATGGAATTTTATTTAGTTAGTTAGTTTGATTCAGATTGTTACTCTTTTTAAATGATAGATAATCCTTCTTAATGATTTAGACTATAGCCCAGAATTTCCTGTTTGTGTTTAGATTTGAACAGCCCTGGCAAAAGAGCTAGAAAATCAGTACAGGATTCAGTTCTAATCAGGGCTGGCTCCAGGCCCCAGCCTGCCAAGTGCGTGCTTGGGGCGGCATGCCGGGGGGGGGGGTGCTCTGCTGGTTACCGGGAGGGTGGCAGGCGGCTCCGGTGGACCTCCCGCAGGCGTGCCTGTGGAGGGTCTGCTGGTCCCTCGGCTCCAGAGCTGCTGGACCAGCGAGCGGCAGAGCACTCCCCGCTGCGTGCCACAGTGCTTGGGGCGGCGAAATGGCTAGAGCCGGCCCTGGTTCTAATGCACAGCTTTGCTGTGTTTACAGTTTTTCTACAGTGCTAGCAAACTGATGCGCCTCTTATGAAAACTGGTTTTCAAGCTACGAAAGACTCTAGTTCACTAGTGGGAATACCAACAAATTCAAGTCTGCAGCAATGGGATGTCTGCCTGATGGGAGGGTTCAGTGGTGCAAATTGGCCAGACCTGGGTGAAACCAGCCCAAGAAGTCGGCAGGGCTTGCTGAGTAGGTCCTGGCCAAAAAGAGATCTCCTGATTCATTGAGTTCGTAGGTAGTCTTTCCTGGCCACACTCCTTAAGAGCTCTCATCAGATTTTAAAGATTCCTTCCCCACATGAGACCCCTGAAGGAGGGCAGGAGCAATACTGACTCCTCTGGGGCAGGCCAGGGTATTTACAAATGACACCCCTGAAGTTGCAGAGGTGACTCTGACACACACACACGCAAAAGTTGATTTGTATTTATTTGCATAACAATCGATTGAAATTTTGGCCACCTACTATTTTCAATAAAGCACATGCTGCAGCATTCACAGCTTAATCTCGTTAAAAATGTGTGGATCACACTTGGTTTGTATTTTCTTTATTGACCAGATAGAGAAGTTCATTGCAGTTAGAAACTTGAGGATTTCAGGTTACAGGGGTTTACACAGCTTCCTTTCAGTTTCAGTTAAAATTTTTGTTCACCGAACATAGGAATTACCGTGCTGAATGCCATGTTGAATACTTGGCCTGGTGTCTTTAGCAGAGGCCAGTATCTGATATATCAACAGAAAATATAGACCCACCAGGATTTAGCTTGCAAAGCTAGCAGGAATCCTGCCTCAGCCCTTTTGCACCTGACTGAGCATGCAGGAGTCTTGCCTCAAGATGACTTTATTTGACTAGACTTTTCATTCTGTGCATGGGCGGCGGGTGAACTCCAGGCTCGGAGAGTCTAGCTCCTGGCCTGGCCTTCCACTTCTACCTGAGGCCCTGCCCAAAACCCAGAGTGCCCCACCAAAGTCAAGATCAAGACTCCAATGCAAGATCAGGACTTACATTCACATAATACGTTTGGGACAACTGATTGACATCAATAGCAAAGTTATTGTAAGAATTATATTCTCCCCGCATAATATTTACATCTTTGTTTTGATGGTACAACATTTATTTTTTTAAAATGATTAGCTTAATATCTATGGAGAGAATGATCTGAAATACTTACCCCTTTTTTATGTTTGGCCATGAAGGTGTATGCATTTTTCCTTATATTTCCTTTGGCTTTTCAAGTCTTCCCTTGTAGTAACATTAAGGAATGAATAGTGAGCCACTCATTTATATTTCTTATTATAAGTTCCAGAAAATCTTAACTCTTGCATTCTATAGAAAGCCAACAATATATAGCATAATGATTTTATCATCTGTTCTACTTTAGGCAGAGATGTGGTACCAAATGGGATAGTATAGATGTAAGTGAGGGCAAAGTTCAGCTGATAGGATCTCAGGTTAGATTGGATAGTTTTAAGTAAAGCCAACTCTAGCAACTCTAGCTCTTGCAAACAAAGCTTGCTGACTAAGTCTTGTGGTCGGAGTGACTTTTGGCAATAAACGTGGGGCCTGATGAAATTTTCCCTTGTGTACTTAAGGATCTAACTGAAGCAACCTCAGAACCTTTAATGATTACCCTTAAGACCTAATGAAGGGTGGGTGAGGGCCCAGAAGACTGGAAAAGGACAAACATGGTATCTATCTTTAAAAAGGGCAACAAAGAGGACCTGGGATCATAGACCAGTCTAACTTCAATACCTGGAAAGATACTGGAACAAATTATTTTAAAAATCAATTTGTAAACACCTAGAAGATAATAGAATGATAAGAAATAGCCAACATGGATTTGTCAAGAACAAGTCATGCCAAATCTAATTTCCTTCTGTGGTAGGGTTACTGGCCTGTGGATGGAAGGAAGCAGTATGTGTGATATATCTTGATTTTAGTAAGGCTTTGGACACAGTCTCACTTGATGTTCTCATTAGCAAACTAGGGAGATATTGTCTAGATAAAATTATTATAAAATGGGTGCACAGTTGGTTAAAAAAAAATTCAGGGAGTAGTTATCTATAATTCGCTGTCAAATTGGGAGGATGTATCTTGTGGGGATCCCCAACTATCCTGGGTCTTGTACTATTTAATGTTTTCATCAATGACCTAGTAATGCAAGGAAGAATATGCATATAAAATGTATGGATGACACCAAGAGAGGGTTACATACACTTCGAAGGACAGGATTAGAATTCAGAATGACCATGACAAATTAGAGAATTGGTTTGAAATCAGCAAGATGAAATTCAAAACAGACAAATGCTAAGTACTACAGTTAGGAAGGAAAAATCAGAGGCACAAACACAAAATGAGGACTACCTGGCTAGGTGGTAGTACTGCCGAAAAGGAGCTGGGGTTTATAGAGGATTACAAATTGAAACTGAGACAATAATGTGATACAGTTGAAAACTAGGCTAATATTCTGGGGTGCTACAACAAGGGTTTATGTTTTTCCCTGTCCTCCCATCCTACAGAAGAGTCACTACAGAAACCACTCTTTTGGTGTCCAATCTGTATAATTTATTCAAGTCCCCTTCACCAGCACCTGTACAGTGCAATACAACCATTTTAATAGCTGTAACCCTATTGCCTTCAACCCCTGTTCATCAGGGCCCTGGAAGGAAAAGGGATCTCCCTTCCTTAAGATCTCCTTTAGTCTGGGAACAGCTAGCCCTGTCCTCCCCTTCCTTCCTGTCTTTTACTATGCTAGTCAACTAATGAGCCAATTAGTTCCTTAACTCACTCAGTCTTTCCATATGATTGAGGAAATAGGGAGGAATTAGCCAAACAACCATCACCGGAGAAAGTAATTGAGGCCACAGTGGTCAAAGTGCTGGCCCATCTGTTAGGCCTCAGCACTCTGTCACAAGTATATTAACAGGAGTAAGACATGGGAGGTTATTGCCGCACTCTACGTGGAAATGGTGAAGCCTCAGTTGGAGTATTGTGTCCAGTTTGGGGTACCACACTTTAATAAAGCTGTGGACAAATTGGAGAGAGTCCAGAGGAGAGCAACAAAAATGATGGAAGGGTTTGGACATATGAGGAAAGGTTAAAAAACTGGGCATGTTTAGTTTTGAGAAAAGAAGATGGAGAGGGGACCTGATAACAGTCTTGAAATATGTTAAAGAGGATGGTGATTAATTGTTCTTCATGTCCACTGAAGGTAGGACAAGAAATAATCAGCTTAATCTGCAGCAAGGGAGATTGTTAGATATTAGGAAATATAACAATAAGGATAGTTAAGCCCTGGAAAAAGTTTCCAAGGGAGATAGTGGAATCATTGTCATTGGAGATATTTAAGAACAGATTGGACAAACACCTGTCAGAGATGGCATAGGTATATTTGGTCCTGCCTCACTGGAGGGTGATGGACTTGATGACTCTCAAGGTCCCTTCCAGCTCTACATTTCTATGTTTCTGTGACACATGACAGAAAGGGTTAAGTGTCCTGCAAGATAAATGACCCAAATTCAACCTCTAGAGACATATTGGTAGATAATATTTATGTTTTTGTGTATTTACATATATATTGTTAGAAGTTAACAATGTAATCAAGCAGTTCCTGTCTATGCTGTAGTCTGTTAATTCAGATATCTTAACATTTAAATGAATTATAAATATAGTGATATCACTGTATTCGTCTCTCTTAGAAATGTATAACAAATCACCTGCAAATGGCTGAAAACAGGTAATTGCCTTATGTTAATCCCTGTAGCTAAGTACCACTGATGCTTAGGAAATAGGTCTACTTCAAAGTCTCCATGATTGCCTATTGCTCACCTAAGGACTACTAGCTGTCAAGAGAAGGCCTGGAACGGTATAAAGGTGTCTTGGGTCCTGATCCTTTTTATCTCAGATCTGCTTGATGCTTTATGCAGGGGAAGCGTGAGTCATAAGTCTGAGATCTCCAGTCCCACCTGCATCACCCTGAATATGAACATTGGACTATAACCTATGGACTAATTCTGAAAGAACTCTTTGCAACTACAAAGCTCACCATCTCTACTATAAAACTGATCTCAGAATAGGACTCATGTCTGTGTGTATCTGATCTTTTAACCAATACTCTTTCTCTTTTCTTTTGTACTAAATTTTAGTTTAGTTAATAAGAATTGGCTGTAAGTGTCTATTTGGGTAAGATCTGAAGTATTCATTAACCTGGGAGGTAATGTGTCTCGTCCTTTGGGATTGGTAGAACTTTCTTATATGATGAATAAGATTTTCAGTAATCCTCATCATATTTGACTTGGGTGTCTGGGTGAAGGCCTAAGGCTGGGTTGCTTTAAGGGAACTTTGTTTTGGCTTCTGGGTAACCAGTAAAGTATTATAGAAGCTGTTCTGAGGCTAGTTTGGTGGATCTAAATACTGGAATGACCACCAGTTTTGGGGATTGTCTGCCCCATTCTTTGCAGTTTGCCCTAATTAAGTAACCTCAATGTGGCTCCCCTGGAACCCAGATCACAGTTTCTATATCTTTAGGTTTTCCCATTGTAAATAATGGGCCAAATCCTGCAGTGCTTCTGTAGGGACATATTCTTTTGGACCCAGGAAAAATCTACACAGTGGGGAGATACCATAAAAGTTTAAACTCAGAGTTTTCTCCTCATATTCCATAAATAGATGGGAAGCTCCCCTTTCTATAGAGGTTGCCCTCCTAAACTAATAGCTGTCTTGGAAAGCCTAGTACTTTCATATAGCTGCCAAGCTGGTTCCCTCTCTCCCAGCAGTAAGGTTGCTAGAGTGGATCGCCCAGGAGTTTCACTGTAGCATGCATAGAGAGGAATCCAGAAAGAGTTTACTGCTTGGATCATGATTAACTCCCATTATTTAACAGGGCATGTAACCATGGCTCCTGTAGGAGATCAGGTTTATGACAGTTATTCTCTAGCACAACCTCTTCTTTTTCCTGACCCCATAGGCGCCGACTTCCCTTCTACCCAGGGGGTGGTAGACCCCCTTCACCCCAGAACCTCCCCCACTCCACCCTTTCCCACAAGCTTCTGCCCCCACCCAGCCTCTTCCCCCCCTCTTTCCACTCCCTTCCCTGAACACACCCTGTCTCCACTCCTCCCCCTCCCTCCTGGAGCCAACCAGCATGCTGTGGAACAGTTGTTAACAATGGGTGGGAGGCACTGGGAGGGAGGGAGAGGAGTGATAAGCATGGCCGCTGGCAGGGGAGAAGCATGGGGGGCAGAAGGGGGAGTTTGGTTGCCAATGGGTGCTTGTACCCGCCAATTTTTCTCTGTGGGTATTCCAGGGCTCCAGGATCACCCACGGAGTTGGCACCTATGCCTGATCCTATTTCCAAAATCCAAGGAGAGCCTGAAGTAGAGTTGTGCCAGTAGATGGGAGTCTGTTAGATCAGAAGGGTGCACACCATAGAGCTAACACTCCCCCCTTCTGTGTGCTTCTGGTGGGTTCCAGTAGATTTGACTCCTCTCACAGAAGTGAATTGGAAATATGCCTGAGTAAGGAATTAGGCGAATTATTGGTATTGGCCTAATAATTAATAATGCTTAGTTATTTGAAAGATATCACAACTCCTTTACAAAGTGTAGCCAGATTTGTGAAAGCTCTATTCGTAACAAGAAAAGAGTAATTTTTCTGTGAAATTGTATGAAATTATGTATTTTGCAGAATGGATTCTCTTTAGACTGTCACAGACACTTCTTGTGAGGATTCTGATTGTCACTGTATTGGCACACATCAAATTTTCATTTTGATTCTGGCATCTGTACTGATTAAACATAGAGAAGAGTGAAGTGATGATAATACTTGTTATTGCTCTGAACTGTGAAGGTCAACATGTCTTTTCCTTTTTTCCTAGAAACATTTCTTCTGGAAAGCAGAAGTACCAGGAATGAAATCACATTTAATTATTGTAGTCTGATACAATACCATTCCTAACATATTTCTAGATGCCTGCATTACCGTTGACCATGGTTTAGCTACCACATAGCAAAAGTGGTAAAGATAGGAAATCAATATAGTTGTAGAAAGAAATATTAGAAATGTGAAGTTGTAGAAGAGGTAAATGACTATTCTAGATAGATTTAGATCACAGATAGTTCATACCTCAGTGCTTGAAGTTGTATGCACTCAAGGTCGAGAATGATCTCTTTCACAGATTTTATTTTTCATGAGTCCTTGGTAACTGAGTCGTCCGATTTTTGAGCCATAGGCCTGTTGGTAGACATTGCAGGTGGTGCTGGAAGACAGAGTCGGGCCACAATTGCAGTGTGACAGTTGTCTTTCCTTTTTTCTCTGGCATTCTTCTGTGACCAGGGCAAGGCGATTTTCCTCAGAAGTGGTCGTTCCCTCTCCAACAAGTCTTAGTCAGTTATCCCTATTCTGAGCTACTATCTCCCAATGTGTGATATCAATGCCATATTTCTTGAGGTTTATCTTGAGGGTGTTTTTAAAGTGTTTCTTTTGGCTTCCCCATTTCCTTTCTCCTTTGGTGAGTTGGGCATACAGCAGTTGTTTTGGTAAGTGTACATCAGGCATGTGCACACAGTGCCCACTCTACCTCAGCTGGTGCTGAATAATCAGGGTCTCAACACTGAAGATGTTGGCCTCTGTGAGGACGCTAATATTAGTGTGATGATCCTCCCACTTTATGTTGAGGATCTTCCAAAGAAAGTGCTGGTGCTGGCGTTCCAAGTTTTTCAGGTGTTTTCTGTAGGTCACTCAAGTCTCACAGCCATAGAGAAGAATTGGGATTACCACCACTTTATAAACTAAAAGTCTAGTATGTGTTCTCGTGTTGTGATTGTTGAACGCCTACGGAGACAATCTGCCAAAGGCAAGGCTGGCACAGTGAATTCTGTGCTGAATTTCCACGTCTATGTCTGCCCTCTGTGAAAGATGGCTGCCAGGATAGGCAAAGTATTCTACATTTTCTGGTTCTTCCTTTTCAATTTAGATCTTCCTTGCTGGGTCTGATGATTGACTGGAGACTGGCTGGTGGAGAACTTTTGTTTTGCTGATGTTCAGAGTTAGCCCTAAGCTTTTATAAACTCCAGAGAAGCAATTAAGGGCTATTTGTAGAGGCTCCTTTGTGTGTGCAACTACAGCATAATCATCTGTGTACTGGAGTTTGGTTATTGTTGCTGATATTACTTGGTAAATGACTATTCTAGATAAACCTAGATCACTGATAGTTCATGCCTCAGCGCCTGAAGGTTTCAGAGGGGTAGCCATGTTATTCTGTATCAGCGAAAACATTGAGGAGTCCTTGTGGGAACTTAGAGACTAACAAATGTATTTGGGCATTTATTTAGCCCACAAAAGCTTATGCCCAAATAAATTTGTTAGTGCCACAAGGACTCCTCATTGTTGTTTTTTGAAGGTACTTCAGTGAGAACAATAGGTGACAGCTGGAGAGAAGCACTGCACTCAGAGGTTTGAACCTGATTCTGATTTCACACCCATTTTACATCTGCACTAACTTAATTTGCATTACTTTCTATTTACACCAGTGTAAGTGAGACTGAAGGAACAAAACATGTCTGGTTAGTTTGTGAGAAAATTCAGGATTCAGATACAGACTCTGCTCATATTATCCTTCTCAACCCATCATCCTTAGACTGACTCATAGCTTCCCAAAAAAGCCATTGATTGATTGGTCAGTGTGATTATGTAATGGTGAGTCAACAGGAGCACAGAATAGTGATACTCAGACTTCACAGTTGAAGAGGTTTGGTTGGGATAATGTTGATGCTTAATTGATCCTTACCCACATTATCCAAAACTCTTTCATCCTTAAAATTGGAATATATCCCACATTCCTGAGGTTCCTAAAATTCCCATAAATTTCCGTTGGAGTTTTGTGAGTAGTAAGACCGAGCTGTTGAGCTGGAAATCTTGCACAGTCAGCCTTTCTCATAGTATCTGTGTTTGGTGTCAGCTGGAAAGCAGAGGAGACTGGAAAATAAAGAGGAAAATGTTAACCAAACTTTTTAAAACTTTTTTTTTAAAGATTTTGTTCCAAAGGTTGACGCTGATTAATACTTTACTCAGACAAGTTCACCCACCCTTAATACAGATGCTGGCACCTGATCAAGATGTGGAAGAACATAACCAGAAAAACATTTAAACAAGGTTAAGAAACTGCTAGCACTTTTCTTCTTGAAGTTTAAAAAAGAAAGTTAGGCAAATCTAAAATGGAAGGTAAATTAAAACAGTGAACCCTTTCTTTCATGGAGTTAGAATAATACATTAATTGCACAGACACCTCTGTGAAATGCATTTTATAATATTACTGATAAATGTCTGTCTCCCACTGTTTCCAAAGGTTGAGCCATTAGTCATTAAATGAGCAACTGCCACTAATAATTCACTTGGCCTCATTCACACCATAATGAGTTCTGGGACAGTTAGAAAGTATTATATATTAATGCTTTCCTAGTTACTGACCAAAAGAAATTGCTCAAAGAGTCTTCTAAGATCTGCATTTTCCCCTCATATTTACTCTCATTAAAATTCTCTTTAATGAGCATCAAAGGACCCGTGGTTCTAAATTACTACCATTTTTCTTTCCATTTAACCATTTGAGGATGAGAAAATGTTTATTTAAAAAAGTTGAAAAGTAACATACTCAAGGAAAGTTATGGTTAAGAAAGACCTTTTGTACTCTATAGTTGATACACTGGTTTGAAATATAGCATGGATAGGTTCAAAGAGACATTAAACTAGAAAGCTATTACATGCTTTGGAAACTAAGAGCAATATTTTTAAATTTAGGTGACTAATGTGAGGCTAAAGTCAATGGGAGCAGCTGAGTGCCCAGAACTTCTGAAAATCAATCCACTTCTCTGTAGGTCTCTACATATGGATCTAGAAGCCTAACTTTATTCAACTTTAATTGAAAATATTGTCCTAAGTCAATAATACTACAAAAAGAACAGGAGTACTTATGGGACCTGAGAGACTAACAAATTTATTTGCGCATAAGATTTCATGGGCTACAGCCCACTTCATCAGATGCACAGAATGGAACATATAGTAAGATATATATACGTACAGAGAACATGAAAAGGTGGAAGTTGCCATACCAACTCTAAGAGGTTAATTAATTAAGATGAGCTATTGTCAGCAGGAGAAAAAAAACTTTTGTAGTGATAATCAAGATAGCCCATTTCGGACAGTTGACAAGAAGGTGTGAGGATACTTAACATAGGGAATTAGATTCAATTTATGTAATGACCCAGCCACTCCCAGTCTTTATTCAAGCCAAAGTTAATAGTATCTAGTTTGCAAATTAATTCCAGTTCAGCAGTTTCTCGTTGAAGTCTGTTTTTGAAGCTTTTCTGTTGCAAAATTGCCACCTTTAAGTCTGTTACTGAGTGACCAAAGAGATTGAAGTGTTCTCCTACTGGTTTTTGAATATTATGATTCCTGATGTCAAATTTGTGTCCATTTATTCTTTTGCGTAGATACTGTCCAGTTTGGCCAATGTACATGGCAGAAGGGCATTGGTGGCACATGATGGCATATTTCACATTGGTAGACGTGCAGGTAAACGAGCCCTTGATGGCGAGGCTGATCTGATTAGGTCCTATGATGGTGTCACTTGAATAGATATGTGGACAGAATTGGCATCAGGCTTTGTTGCAAGGGTTCCTGGGTTAGTGTTTTTGTTGTATTGTGTGTGGTTGCTGGTTCCATTCTATATGTTATTTATGTTCCATTCTATGCGTCTGATGAAGTGGGCTGTAACCCACAAAAGCTTATGCTCAAATAAATTTGTTAGTCTCTAAGGTGCCACAAGTACGCCTGTTCTTTTTGTGGATACAGACTAACACAGCTGCTACTGTGAAATAATACAACAGACATTTGACTGCAAAATAACATAAAGGTAATTTATGATATGTAAAAATGAAGCATACATATAACTATATACATACATGTAACATATTATCTTATGAGGATTCAGATTAAATGGGCTCCAGATCTTAAATTTAATCTTATGTTTGTAATGGAGATGGACTGGAACTATTTATTCTTGTGACAGAATATACCTCTGTATTCATTACCTACATGCTATTGTAATAATCTTTGTACAAAGTATGTCTTGTAATGTATTGTTTGAAAACTCATAATTTGCTGGTCTGTAATGTCCTGATAAAATAGGTGTGACAACATTGTATGTGAAATTATAAGATTCCTCTGTGTAGTCTTATTACCATATGTTCCAAACCCTACAACCCTGCCCAAACAGAAGTTGGCAAACAAAGGAATGTGTGTTTGCCTTAATTTGCATTTAAGTAGCACAGAGTCATCAAGCAGGGAGGAAAACAGAGTTCAAACAGTGAGATAAAGCCAGGAGGGCACATCCTTCCACATAAACTCTTTGTCCCCTAGTGCCCAGCTGTAAATATTTTTTAAGAGGGGATTGAAACTATAAAAGGGTGGGACAAACACTCCAAAGAGCCCCTCTCTCTTCCCCTGCTCATCACATTCACTGGACCCAAAGAGACAAAGGAAGCATTTTTTGGACTCTGTGGGAGGTCTTGGAGCACAGAGTTTGGTCAGTAATACTGCGGAAAGCATGTGGTGAGAAACCTTGCTTGGATCTTACATGGTTTGCTAAGCTAGGCATTAATAAGTGTTTTGTCTTTATCTTTTGTAGCCATTTCTAACTTTTATGCCTCATTATTTGTACTCATTCAAAATCTCTCTCTTTATAGTTAAAAAACTTGTTTTACTGTTTTAGTGTGTTTAAATTAAAGTGTCTGAATAACTATTTGAGATAATAAGCTGACATATTATTCCCTTAAAGGAATAATGGGTTTTAAATGGTTGTACTATCTAGGAGAGGGCTGTACACAAGAGATACATTCTGGGGGAAATCTGGGGCTGGAGGTATGTTGGGATCACCCTGCTGTATGACCAAGGCTGGCGGAAGCCACAGTTTAACTGCTGTCAGACACTCAGGGTGAGGTTTGCATGCTGGAAGGCTGTTTGTCAGAGGCCATGTCATAAACAGATAAGAAAAGTTAATAGCACAGAAGTACTTTATATCTCTTTGACTGTAAAGGGTTAACAAGTTCAGTAAGCCTGGCTGTCACCTGACCAGAGGACCAATCAGGAGACAGGATACTTTCAAATCTTGAGGGAGGGAAGTTTCTGTGTGTGCTGTTAGGGTGAGACGCCAGGGATGGGTCTGGATTCACCAGGATTTTGGTGGGGAGAAAGGAGGGAAAGGGGGGAAACGGCTTAATTTCTCTTGGGGTTAGGATTACTGTCTCTTCTCAGGAAGATCTTGGGAGGGGGAGAGAGAGGAGGGAAGGTGAGTTTCTTCTGTTTTTGTGATTCAAGGAGTTTGAATCACGTGATTTCCAGGGTAACCCAGGGAGGGAAGCCTGGGGAGGATGGTTGGGGAAAGGTTTACTTTCCCTTGTGTTAAGATCAGAGGATCTGGGCTTTGGGTTCCCTGGGCAAGGCTGAGGAGGGTATTCCAGTGCATCATAAGCCCTAAAAGCACCCTGTAACTATTCCATTTTAATTTAAAAAGATTACTTTTTACTGTTTTTTCTCTCTTGTATTAACACAGAAAACTTGTTTATGAACGACCTGTTGTTTTTTTATTCTGGTGAGACCCCTGGGACTGGGGTCTGGATTCTTTTCACCAGTGAGATTTGTGGGGAGAAAGGACGGGATAGGGCGAGAGAAAGGCTAATTTCTCTCTGTATTAGGATTACTTGGTATCTCTCAGTGAAGCAGTCTGAGAGGAGGTGAAAGAGAGAGGAGGCGAGGAAGGTGAATTGGTCCTCTGTCTGTTTTGTGATTCAAGGAGTTTGAATCACGTGATCTTCCAGGGTAACCCAGGGAGGGAAGCCTGGGAGAGGCCCAATGGTTGGGGAAAAGGGTTTACTTATCCCTTGTGTTAAGATCCAGAGGATCTGGGCTCTTGGGGTTCCCTGGGCAAGTTTGGGCAAGGTTTTGGGGGGACCAGAGTGTACCAGGCACTGGAATTCCTGGTTGGTGGCAGCGCTACAGGTCCTAAGCTGGTAATCAAGCTTAGGGGAATTCATGCTGGTACCCCATCTTTTGGATGCTAAGGTTCAGAGTGGGGAATTGTATCATGACAGGCCACATGGGAGCTACTTCAGCAAGGCACTGTATGGATCCCAAAGTTGTAGAGCAGGGGTAACACAACCCCGTGCTGGTCTGGACTATACCCTGGTATGTCACAATTCTAAGTCCATGTACTTTGACATCCAGATGAAATAGGACCTTAATATGAACATCACCTTGGTTTGGGCTTGGTTTCGCAAAATCAAAAACCAGTTGACAAGGTTTTCCAAACCAAAACCACCCTGTGACTCCAGACTTCTACCTCTTATACGTCAATTTTAATTCTTCTTTCCTCTTCTCCATCTTCTTTTCTTTTTTCCTTCTTATCTATAATTTTCTCCATCAACAACCTATGATGAGAATGATTGTATTTCTGGGCACAAGTTTGGGTTTTTCATTTTGATATGAACGGGCTCAGAATGAGTCCAATCTTACTTGCTTTGGTAAGGAGTCCTACAGCCAAGAGTGATCTTCCCTTGATACCTGAGAGTCATATTTTGGATATCTCCAAGTGCAGATGTTGTGTTGATTGTAATAGTGAGGTGGCTTCTGAGATAGCCAGGTCATAGCCCTTTAAGAACGTTTTGTACATTAATACTAGAATTTAGAATTCAATGTGAAAACAAACAGGGAGCCAGCCAGTAGAGTTTATAAGAACATTGGAGTGACATGGTGCACTGTCCTTTTTTGTTTATTAGGTGAGTTGCTGAAAGTTAAATAAGATGTTTCTTCCATGCATCATTCACCTTTTAAGGTAGAGCAAGGTAAAGTGAGTTGTAGGAATATAATTGGAAGATGATAAACACAACTTACTGTAGCAAGACCCTAATTTGAAAGGAAAAATTGCAGTCTCTTAGTCAACCAAAGAGGAAAGAAGGCTTTCCTAATCACGGCTGAAATCCAGGAGCAGTGGGGAGTCCAGTACAGTCCCCAGAATTGCACAATATTTTGATCATGGGGGTTCGTATGTACTTTTAAGTGGAAAGGGTAAAGTACTAAACCTTACAGGATTCAATGTGTGAGGAGGCAAAAGTTTCCATCATGAGTTTCTGGGATCTGCCTGACAGGAATGAGTGGATCCTAGAGTGCCCCTTTATTTACTTCTGTTAAGTTTTGTGTGTATCGTCAGCATTGTAGTGGTTTCACTCAGAGGCCAGCGGTGAGCAGACCATGGCCCATCAATTCCCTGGTGCTCCAGAGTTCTCCTGGACAAATGGGAGTGAGGAGAGGTAGGGGCCTCTGGGCCTTCCCTCTCCACCAGGTCCCAACCCAGGACACAAGGGGAGAGGTGTGGTTACACTGGATAGCACCACCCCTTGCTGGTCAGGTGCACCAGGCTCCCTGGGGTTGCTTCCACCTTTCTACTCTCTCTTTAGTTTGGGGGATGATTGCAGCTCACTTCCCCCCACCACCAGCAGGAGTTCTCAGGCACTCCCAGTAGCTCAGTCAGTCAACTGAACATTCCCCAGCAGACCCCTACCCTCTTAGTTGGATCTTACCCATAGTCCAGACCCTCATCTGTGGATTGCTTTGTCCAGAGAAGCTGCAAACTGGCTTCCTCCTTTAGACAGCCTATCCTTTATTCTCCTCTCTGCTTGACTGTCAGAGTCCCCTTTTGAGCAGATCCTCCATTGAGGATGATCTGCAGGTGCTGAGAGGTGGGGCCTGTTCCTTCACTCTCTTAGTTTCATACACACACACACACCCCAACTCAAGCCTGGCTTAATGGGGTTGGTCTGTGTTGAGAAATTCCTCCATCCCATGAGAAGAAGTCCACACAATTGTGATCTTTTCCCATTTGGTACAGCACATCAGACTGATAGAGCTGTAGTGAGAGGTACACAATCCAGAGGGTGTGGTCCTTCATGCCACGTAACCACTGGATGGGTATGCGGTGTAAATATAGAAGAGTTCCTATAGTGGGAATGTTGCAACAGGTTCCTCAATACTAAACCATAATGTGACTTTAGGCTGCTCTCTCTCTTTCTCATATAACCTAGAGATTACTATCTCACAGACGTTAACTATTTGTGAAACTTGTGACACGGGGATGTCTAGTTCCTGTATAATCACAGTTTCCAAAGACATTCCCTCTTCGCTATCAGGGGCAGACGCTAATAGAGAAGAGGATATCTCCTCCCCCTTTGCTTCATTCAGGGGCGGCTCCAGGCCCCAGCATGCCAAGCAAGTGCTTGGGGCAGCAAGCCGTAGGGGGGTATGCCTGCGGCAGGTCTGCCGAAGCCACAGGACCAGCAGACCCTCTGCAGGCAAACCGCTGGAGGCAGCCTGCCTGCCGTGCTTGGGGCAGCTAAATCCCTAGAGCCGCCTCTGGCTCCACTAGTCTCCTCTGCATCATCAGTCCCCTCCTCTAAGATGACACTTGACTCCACTTCCTGCTGTGTCACTCTGGGACTTCCATTTTCTGTTTGCAGACTGCATGTAGCTGCTTCACTGCTAACCTTCTCTTCTGACTCTTCCTGCAGCTCTTGAAACTCAGTCTCTGACTCTGCTCCTGAAGGTACCATGTCAGCCTGAGCTAACTCTCCCATCCTACTTCCAGTAACTGGCCCCGCAGGTTAGTCTATCTCCGTCAGTTTCACCATACCAACTAGGAGGGGAACTGATGCTCTGTCCTCCTCTAACTCATGTGGACAGGAATTTTTTAAGCTTAGTACCAATGTGGACACAAGAATAAATGGATATAAACTGGACACTAGGAAGTTTAGACGTGAAATTAGATGAAGGTTTCTAACCATTAGAGGAGTGAAGTTCTGGAACAGCCTTCCAAGGGGAACAGGGGGGCAAAAGACATATCTGGCTTCAAGACTAAGCTTGATAAGTTTATGGAGGGGATGGTATGATGAGATAGCCTAATTTTGGCAATTAATTTGGCAATTGTTCTTTGATTATCAGCAGGTAAGTATGCCCAGTGGTCTATGATGGGATGTTAGATGGGGTGGATCTGAGTTACTACAGAGAATTCTTTCCTGGGTGCTGGCTGGTGAGTCTTGCCCACATGCTCAGGGTTTAACTGATCACCGTATTTGGGGTCAGGAAGGAATTTCCCTCCACGGCAGATTGGCAGAAGCGCTGGAGGTTTTTTGCCTTCCTCTGCAGCGTGGGGCACGGGTCACTTGCTGGAAGATTCTCTGCAGCTTGAGGTCTTCAAATCACAATTTGAGAACTTCAGTAACTCAAATATAGGTTGGGGTTTGTTACAGGAGTAGGTGGGTGAGATTCTGTGGCCTGCATTGTGCAGGAGGTCAGACTAGATGATCATAATGGTCCCTTCTGACCTTAAAGTCTATGAGTCTATGTCCTATGTCTCTAGCAATATGTGTCACCATCGGCATCACTTTATTTGCTCTCTTTCTCAAGGAGCTCTCAGCAGCAGGTATTTCTGTAGCCCTGCTATACTAGAGGCCAGCTACACCACGCCCCCTTCCCCATTAGGCTCAGACATTCACAGCCCCTACCCCCAGAGCCCAGCCACACACACCCTAGCCTAGACACTCACACCCCCTACCCCAGAGCCCAGCCACACACACTCTAGCCTAGACATTCACACCCCCTACCCCCAGAGCCCAGCCACACACACCCTAGCCTAGACATTCACACTCCCTACTCCCCAGAGCCCAGGTGTGGGCCTCACCAAGCCCAGACACTCACACCTCCTACCCCCTAAGAGACCAGCTGAGCTTCCCCCTCCTCTCCCAGCCCAGACACTTGCAGACCTTACCCTCCTAGAACCCAGGGAGCTAGAGGGAGAAACAGCCTGATCATGCTATCATAGAAGATTAGAGTTAGAAGAGACCTCAGGAGGTCATCTAGTCCAACCCCCTACTCAAAGCAGGACCAACCCCAACTGGGCTTGCATGGAATTTCCTGTGCACTGCCACCTCCTTCCTTCTTGGCTCCACAAAAGCGATGGCCCCTACACTGGAGCTCATACAAGTGTTTTCCTGGGTGGGGATCCCTCAAGAAATAATTACTAAGCAAGGCATAATTTTATGAGCCAAATCCCCTGGCCTCGTCTTCTATTTGCGAGCTGGGCTCTAATAGGTCCAGTGGCCTCTGGTGGTGTCCAATATCTCTGCAGCCCACTTCTGTGGGGAAAAAGGGAAATTCTGCACGTACAACATTAATTTCTGCGAAATTCTGCATTGCGCAGGAGCACAGAATTCCCCCAGGAGTAACTTAAGGACCACCTCACCCCAAACTTTCCAATAGCCCTCTCAAAACTACTCTGTGGCAATTGTAGTGCTTTGTTAAATGAAAAGAAAAGAAAAAAATTAGGACAAGAATAAAGAATCAAGATGAAAATAAATTCATTCCCGCCTTCCCTGTCCCCTTCATTTCCTTTAGGAAATGCTCCATCCTTTGAAGCATTGAGCATATTCAACTCCCATTGACTGCAGTGAGCGTTAAGGGCTCTTACCATTTTGCAATGGGTTTAAACTTCAGCAAACTAAAGCCACTTTATTCCTGAATGAGAGCATCCACACGTGGTTTTGATGCACTTTAATTTATGTGTATTAATTTCACATGCATTCGATGAAGTGGATATCCACGAAAGCTCATGCTCCAATACGTCTGTTAGTCTATAAGTGCCACAGGACTCTTTGCTGCTAATTTTACACTGTTAGTTAATTCATCTTAACTTCTTGTGTAGACATGCCTTCAGCGTCTTGTTCTGTCAAGGCCTAAGTAAGACACACAATATGGTTCCAAAATAGAAAACACAGGATGAGTAGGTGAAGTTCAAGTCTTCAGGCAGTGTGCTACTACACATGTAGGGCCTGATCCAAAGCCCACTCTAGCCCCTAAAGTCTCCCATTGACTGCAGTGGGCTTTGGACAAGATCATTATTGCTTGTCTACACATAAGAAGATGTACCACTTTCACTACACAGGCATGCAGTCATATGGGTAGAAAAGTACTTACATCGGTATAGCTCATTTCCATATGAGAAGGGGAATAAGATATACTGATATATACATTTTCTATGCTGATATAACTGTGTCCATAGTAGGGCTTTACCAAAATAACTACTTTAGCTAAAAATCAAACCCATAACCAAAATATTGATACTAGTAAATTTTTTAAGTATAGACCAGCCTTATTTATGGATTAGCATTACTAGCCTTCCCAGAATTGTGAAAATATATCCCTGGATGGTGGAATAATTGTATCCATAAAATGATTTCTTCATCCCAAGTTTCACTTGTTGTGATAGATAGATACTTATGAGACCTTTACTAGTAGCTTTAGAAATATTTAAGCAGCTAAATATCTAAACCTTAAAGACTATGAAGTGGGTAACGTTAACTTGAGTTCTCAAAAGTTATGTTTTCACCAGAAATTCTAGTGGTGAAAATTCTGGGTTGTATAAAATGATTTAATGCCCTTATGTTTCCTTCAGCTGATGTAATGAGCCATTTAGCTCACACAAGTTTGGTGGGTTTTGACAGTTAATTTATAAATGACATCTCAAAACAAGCAACTAAGATTTCAGGTCTCTCTGTGCCAAAAAGTAATTAGCCTGAACCTACACAACACTAGCAGTTAAAGCCAAGCTGAGCTGTTTTATATGCCCTTTCAACATGGTGCAAATGAGTTTTCAGTGCAGAACTGCACAAACCTATTGTGAATTAAAGTCAGATTCTGCCTCAGAGGAGCTATATGCAAATCTGAGAAAAAAATTCTGCCTAGGCTTTCTTTGTAAATCGCCCCCAAATTAAAAAATGCCATCTCTTCTAGCCACAAATTTGTCATCCCCTTGCTAATCAAGTGTCCATAGCAAGCCATAATGACATGGTAAATTATAATGAATAGCAAAGAGACCTAGCATTAATTAAACACACATCTGATTTCTATTATAACAGGAATACAGACAGGTTCGTACCTATGAGGCCAGCGAATGTAGAAACGACTGCAAATTCTAGTATCCCCAGTGGTCTTCTTAAAATGTGTCAGTAGTTTTATAAAATGAATGGTCAATAATAATTTCATTTCACAGTAGAATCAATACTTTGGGAATTATAATACCCTGCGATGCCCCTAGCATGAAATTAATGAGGCAAGTGAAATGGCCATTTTAATTTCTTCTTAGCCCCGAGACTTTTCAGAACAATATTTCCGTTACTCATATTCAGTAGCATTAAATTTCTAAATTGCATGTAGGTAATACCTCATTAAAACATATCACTTTTTTTTTGTAGATCTCAAAATAACTTCACAAAAGGTGACAGGCATCTTTAGCTCTGTTTTTCAGATTCACAAACTGAGGCAGAGTGATTTGACCAAGGTCACACACTAAGTCAGTGTCAGAATTGGGAATAGCAGCCAGGTTTTCTAAATCCCTGTCTTATGCTATCTTTGAATGATGCGCCGATATGCCCATAACACACATACTTGTACTCTGCCTTTGCACTGTACTGAATAAGAGCTACTTACACCTGCCCTACATTTACACTTAGCTTACTTCACAAAAAGAACGTAACATCTGCTAACTCTTCCTTGACCTTATCGGGTACAGAACACAGCTGAGGAAAGATTCTATGCTGCATCTCTCCGCATAAATAAAATGATAATGATAGATCAAATGCTTTTGCAACACATGGCACCTCAAATTCAAGTATAGCTAGTGTGCAATTTTTCCACCAGTGTAGGCAGCAACTATAAATTTCAAACACTATAACGTGGCAACCAGTTGAAGGTGTATTGAGTGCTCAGTGAGAAAAGAATGTCAGTCACTGAGCTGTCTAATTCCTTACATCACCACAGCCAACAGAACATGAATATTTATTTTCATCCAGTATTTTCCAACTAATTTTACTTTAAAGTCACTGTCAAATGTTCCAGCAGCATTCTCATTCCATCAGCAAGTGCCTCTAGTCCTAATCCCACATCACTCTCTCAAGATAAGGCAGCGACAAAAGGCCATGTCTGTCTGACTGCAATACTGCCACACTCTCTTTTTCTTTTCAGGTTTCATCCTCTGCAATAAGAAACAAATATAGTATTGTCTTCAGTACCTCCTTTGAAATTTTAATCATGTAGATAAGAAAAGTGTGAGACAACATGCTACTAAACCATCCTCCTTCCCCACCCCTCCACCCGGTATAACTCCCTCAAATTTTGCAGGAGAGAAGGCACATCTGTTCATAATTTATGGGTCCCACAGAGTGAAAGTGGGACAAACTCTTTCAAACATGGATGCCTGAAGTTAGTCACTGCAAAGCAGATGCTTCTGATTAAAGGATTATTTATATAGGTGTCTGTAATGGTCTTCATTCGGGGTCTGGTTCTGGAGCATGGTCTAGAGGTCATAGCCGCAACCCGTGACTGCCAAGGGGGTTGTCGGGAGGGGAGCCCAGGCCCTCCCACTACACTGAGCTCTGATGCAGGGTATTTTGGGCTACCAGTAGTCTGGCAACCAAGACTGCTTAAGGATGTCCTCATTGGGCCTCTTCCTCTTGTCACCCCCCTTCCCCGCAGGGTCAGCTTAGTCCAAGGTTTTCCCCTGGTGGGAAAATCCAACCAGAATAAGTAAGAGGCAGTTACTAATGTCCAAGGTCCCCAGGATACTTCCCTCTAGGGGGTGGGTCCTTCCTTTCCTGAGGGAAGGTCCCTTTGGGCAGCTGTGTCAGAGCCTTTAGGCTTCCTCTACTCTGCTGGTGCTGTGGGCTGCGGGTCTACTCACTTAAGAACATAAGAACGGCCAAACTGGGTCAGACCAAAAGTCCATCTAGCCCAATATCCTGTCTTCTGACAGTGGCAAATGCCAGGTGCCTCAGAGGTAAGGAACAGAACAGGTAATCGTCAAGTGATCCATCCCCTGTTGCTCATTCCCAGCTTCTGGCAAACAGAGGCCAGGGACACCATCCCCGCCCATCCTGGCTAATAGCCATAGATGGACCTATCCTCCATGAATCTACCTGGTTCTTTTTTGAACATTGTTATAGTCTTAGCCTTCACAACATCCTCTGGGAAAAAATTCCATAGGTTGACTATGCTTTGTATGAAGAAATACTTCCTTTTGTTTGTTTTTAAACCTGCTGCCTATTAATTTCATTTGATGACCCATAGTTCTTGTGTTATGAGAAGGAATAAATAACACTACCTTATTTATTTTCTCCACACCAGTCATGATTTCATTGATCTCTATCATATCCCTCTTAATCGTCTCTTTTCCAAGCTGAAAAGTCCCAGTCTTATTAATCTCTCCTCATACGGAAGCCATTCCATACCCCTAATTATTTTTGTTGCTTGTTTCTGAACCTTTTCCAATTCCAATATATCTTTTTTGAGATGGAGCGATCACATCTGCACGCAGTATTCAAGATGTGGGAGTACCATGGATTTATATAGAGGCAATATGATATTTTCTGTCTTATTATCTATCCCTTTCTTATTGATGCCCAGCATTCTGTTCACTTTTTTGACTGCCGCTGCACATTGAGTGGCTGTTTTCAGAGAAATATCCACAATGACTCCAAGATCTCCTTCTTGAGTGGTAATAGCTAATTTAGACCGCATCATTTTATATGTATAGTTGGGATTATATTTTTCAATGTGCATTACTTTGCATTTTTCAACATTATATTTCACCTGCCATTTTGTTGCCCAGTCATGAGAGATCCTTTTGTAGCTCTTTGCAGGCTGCCACGGACTTAACTATCTTGAATAGTTTTGTATCATCTGCAGATTTTGCCATCTCCCTTTTTCCCCTCTTTTCCAGATCATTTATTAATACGTTAATAGGACTGGTCCCAGTACAGACCTCTGGGGGACACCACTATTTACCTCTCTCCATTCTGAAAACTGACCATTTATTCCTACCCTTTGTTTCCTATCTTTTAACCAGTTACCAATCCATGAAAGGACCTTCCCTCTTATCCCATGACAGCTTGGTTTGCTTAAGAACCTTTGGTGGGGGACCTTGTCAAAGGCTTCCTGAAAATCTAAGTACACTATATCAGTTGGATCCCCTTTGTGCTTGTTGACCCCCTCAAAGAATTCTAGTGGACTGGTGAGACATACTTCCCTTTGCAAAAACCATTTTACTCTTCCCCAACAAATTATGTTCATCTATGTGTCTGACAATTTTGTTCTTTACTATAGTTTCAACCAGTTTGCCCAGTACTAAAGTCAGGTTTACTGGCCTCTAATTGCTGGTATCACCTCTGGAGCCCTTTTTAAAAATTGGCATCACATTAGCTACCCTCCAATCATTTGGTATAGAAGTTGCTTTAAATGACAGGTTACAGACTACAGTTAGTAGTTCTGCAATTTCAAATTTGAGTTCCTTCAGAACTCTTGGGTGAATACCATCTGGTCCAGGTGGCTTATTAATGTTTAGTTTCTCAATTTGTTCCAAAACCTCTTCTAATAACACCTCAATCTGGCACAGTTCCTCAGATTTGTCACCTAAAAAGAATGGCTGTGGTTTGGGAATCTCCCTCACATCCTCAGCCATAAAGACTGATGCAAAGAATTTATTTAGTTTCTCCACAGTGGCCTTATCTTTCTTGAGTGCTCCTTTAGCATCTTGATCTTCCAGTGGCCCCACTGGGTTGTTTAGGAGGCTTCCGCTTCTGATATACTTAAAAAAATATTGATGTTATTTTTTGAGTGTTTGGCTAGCTGTTCTTTAGATTATTTTTTGGCCTTCCTAATTATATTTTTGCACTTCACTTTCCAGAGTTTATGCTCCTTTCTCCTTTCCTCACTAGGATTTAACTTTCACTTTTTAAAGGACACTCTTTTGCATCCCACTGCTTCTTTTACTTTGTTGTTTAGCTATGGTGGCACTTTTTTGCTTCTCTTACTGTGTTTTTTAATTTGGTGTATACATTTAAAATGAGCCTCAGTTATGGTGTCTAAATTTTCCATGAAGCTTGCAGGGATTTCACTTTTTGTACTGTACCTTTTGACTTCTGTTTCACTAACTTCCTCTTTTTTTGTGTAGTTCCCCTTTCTGAGATTAAATGCTACAGTGCTGGGCTGCTGTGGTGTTTTCCCCGCCATAGAGATATTAAATTTAATTATATTATGGTCACTATTACCAAGCAGTCTAGCTATATTCACCTCTTGGACCAGATCCTGTGCTCCACTTAGGAGTAAATCAAGAATTTCCTCTCCTCTTGTGGGTTCCAAGAAGCAAGTAATTTAAAGTGTCAAGAAACTTTATCTTGGCATCCTGTCCTGAGGTGACATGTACCCAGTCAATACAGGGACAATTGAAATCCATTATTACTGAGTTTTTAATTTTAATAGCCTCTCTAATCTCCCTGAGCACTTCATAGTCACTATCACCATCCTGGTCAGGTGCTCATTAATATATCCCTACTGCTATATTCTTATTATCTGAACATGGAATTACTATCCAGAGAGATTCTATGATACAGTTGGGTTCATTTAAGATTTTAACTTCATTTAATTCTATGTTTTCTTCCACATATAGTGCCACTCCCCCACCAGCTCAACCTGTTCTGTCCCTCTGATACATTTTCTACCCTGGTATTACTATGTCCCATTGATTATTCTCATTCCACCAAGTTTCTGTGATACTTATTATATCAATATCCTAATTTAAGATGACACTCTAGTTCACCCATCTTGTTATTTAGACTTCTAGCATTGGTATATAAGCACTTTAAAAACTTGTCACTGTTTAGCTCTCTACCATTACATAATGTAATTGAGTGTGACTTTTTTTCATTTGACTGTTTCTCATCAGATCCTACCTGTATTTTATCATCTTCCATCCTCTCCTCCTTATTAGGACATAGAGAATCTCCATTAATAGATCCACCCCTAAGGGACGTCTCTGTCCAAACCATGTGCTTCTCCGCACCTGTAGGCTTTCCCCCAGCCTTTAGTTTAAAAGCTGCTCTATGACCTTTTTAATTTTAAGTGCCAGCAATCTTGTCACTCTGGTTTAGGTGGAGCCCATCCTTCCTGTATAGGGTCCCCCTTTCTCCAAAGTTTCCCCAGTTCCTAATAAATCTAAACACCTCCTCCCTACACCATCGTTTCACCCATGCATTGAGACCTTACAGTTCTGCCTGTCTATCTGGCTCTGTGTGTGGAACTGGAAGCATCTCAAAGAATGCTACCATGGAGGTCCTGGACTTCACTCTCTTACCCAACCACCTAAATTTGGCCTCCAGGGACCTCTCTCCTATCCTTCCCTATGTCATTGGTACCTACATGCACCATGACCACCGGCTTCTCCCTAGAACTACACATAAGTCTATCTAGATGTCTTAAGAGATCCACAACCTTCGCACCAGGCAGGCAAGTCACCATGCGGTTCTCCCGGTCATTGCAAACCCAGCTATCTATGTTTCTAATCATTGAATCGCCCATTACTAATACCTGTCTCTTCC
The DNA here is from genome assembly GCF_003597395.2 of Chelonoidis abingdonii. Taxonomy (NCBI): domain Eukaryota; kingdom Metazoa; phylum Chordata; order Testudines; family Testudinidae; genus Chelonoidis; species Chelonoidis abingdonii. The sequence continues at coordinate 270,408,535 of NC_133769.1, forward strand.
TAATAACTGGAGTTCCCTCCCCTGGAGAGGTATCCTCAGTGCAAGAGGATACCACAACATCATCTGGAAGGTGAGTCCCAACTATGGGATCATTTCTGTCTGTTCCAGTTGGATGTTATCCTTCCTGGAGACTTTCATCCTCCTCAATAGCACATAGACTGTTAGACCAGGGGTGAAACTGTTCTACTGTGTCCCGGAAAGTCTCATCTATGCACCTCTCTGTCTCCCTTAGCTCCTCCAGCTCAACCATACTGGTTTCCCAAGCTTGTACATGGTGTCTGAGGGCCAGGAGCTCCTTGCACCGAATGCACACATACGCCACCTGCCCAAAAGGTAGGAAATCATACATGCTGCACTGGGTGAAATAAACTGGATAGGCCCCAATCTGTTGCTGGACTTCTGCCTGCATTATCTTTTTACTCCTGAAACTCGTTCCTTTGTTGCTGTTTTGTTTTTATCAGGGGATGTTTTGGGCTTTAAGTTTAAAGAACGTAAGTTTATCTAGCCCCCCTCCCCACGCTCCCCTCAGAGAACTCCCTCGCAAAATTCCCCTGTTAGCAACTCCTGTTCACAAGCCAGTTCACTTTCAGCTCTGCCACCCAAATGAGCTAATTTCCTGCCTTTTAATTCCTCCAGCACATGGAACATTTCCTGCAGGTGTGGCAAGGCAGGGCTGGCTGAGCCCAAAATAATCCCTTAATCCCTTGTTGCCCAGTGTGGGGTTTGTATACCCCATCACAGTGTCTAAATTTGGATTTAGGTGCCTAACTTTAGGTATCCAAGTTTGTTTGTTTTGGCCAAATTAAGAGAACTGAACTCTTATTTCCACCTTTCACAGAGGAGGATTTCCCATTTTTTCATAGTGTTAACTCCTGCTCTCCTCTGCCTGTTCAGAGAACGGATTTGAAAAATACACTGTCTTTAGAAGCATTTCAAGTGTGATCTAGACCAGTGGTTCTCAAAGCCGGACCGCTGCTTGTTCAGGGAAAGCCCCTGGCAGGCCGCGCCAGTTTGTTTACCTGTCTTGTCCACAGGTTCAGCCGATCACAGCTCCCACTGGCTGCGGTTCACCGCTCCAGGCCAATGAGGGCAGCAGGAAGCAGCACGGGCTGAGGTATGTGACATCAGAATGGACTTACTTTCTTTTGAGGACCCTCCTCTAACCCTCATTGGTGCTGCAGACCTATTGAGTAGTCTAGTGTACTTCATCATTCCTTTGGATTCATACATTAATAAATAACCACATGTGTTTTTATTGTGGAAACCTTATTCCTCTGATATTCTTCCCCATCACTATTTCTGATGCCATTTGCTCTGTCTACTAGATGAAAACGTTGCACCAGTATTTCTTGAATTGGCTTTTAAACTGATATAATTAAACCTGTGCAAAAGGCCTGCACAGACACTCTTATTTTGGGGTAAGAGAGGCTTATTTCAGTTTCTGTTAAACCTGTAACTGATCAAATTAAGCGAAACCAAAAATAAGCCACTCTTACTGAAATAATAGTGTCCACAAAGCTTTTTGCACTGGTTTAACTATTTTTAACAGGTTAAAGTTCACACCTTAAGTTGTATCTGTGCAATTTTATTGGAAAAACACAGCCATATATTAACTATCTCAGTCTGCCCATGAACAGTTTACACAATGAAGGACTGTGGTCTTAGATCATAAACTCCTTTCACCTGGGAGCTGGCATATTATGAATAAACAATTTAAAGCGTGTATAACATTCAAATTCTGCTTTGGTCATATGTGGAAATGTGTGTGGTTTCTTCATGTCAGTCCTTTCTGGATGCTTTGTCCACAGCAAAAACCACCATAGAATTTGGTTCTATTGGCAGCTGCCGCTCAGGACCGGAATAAGAGGAGTTTTGCTGGCTTTGACTAAGGTGCATTGCCAGAATTGTGCTAAGGGAAGCTTGTACAGCACTTGCCTTCATTCTTTCTGGCACAAATCTGTTATTAGTGCCTCACTTTCATGAGCACTCAATCCATCCATAAAACTAATAAAAAAGTGTCATGCCCTTTCTTATTAAAAGATATTTCCAGTGACTCATCTTCAAAAAAATGTCATGATTGCATTTCCTGCTATCTCACTCCTGCTTCAGCTCAAAAGATACCCTGTTGATGTGAAACCACATAATAGCTTTATGTCCCATCAAGTTATCTCAACCAAAACCAGCTGCACCACTTACCTAATTAAACTCTAGTCTAAAATGTGTGCTCCTACATCCATCATTAATATTGTCGTTTGTATCAGCTGAAATCCTTCCTGCGGCTGGATGGTTCCTCTACATTGGTCTCTGAAGTAGAATTTTCAAATAATCTCCAAACTGCATCTAAAAAATAAAACAAGTTGCCTGCTGTTAGATGACAGTATTGCTGCTCTGATGGGTTCAGATTAGCTATTAATACTAATTGAGAGGCACATATTGTTTCTTCAAGAATACTAAATATATGTATATATATTCATTAAAGGAAGTAGGAATCTAAAAAATTGGCTTCTATCTTCAACACTGGTCTTCCAAAATTGTGACTTTTGGTTCTTTACATCTATATTATATTTTGCAGAGGAATTAAACCAAATCCCTTCCCCCCAACATGAGTAACTTCACACATATTGGGGAGCTGTGATCTCTACAGAGATTTTATACATTCACACACTGTTAAAGGAGTCAGGGAAACCTCATGACCAATTCCCATTTGTAGGTAAATCTCAGGCACGAAAAGAGATGGTTTGACCTTTCCTTAGTTCTAACCTTGTAAACTATAGACTTGATGAAGTCAAAGAGATCAAGCAGAATGAAACCACTTAGCTGTGATTCTCTTTTTATATAACTTACTAACATTTTCACTGTCCTGTTTTATGGGTGGGTTTTTGGTTACCCTTTCTCGCATTTTCACCTCCACCTCTGCCATCTATCTGCCCAACCTCTTTAAGTTGAAAATGCAGATCCTGGTCCTTATTTTGAATTCATAGCAGGTAATCCATCTGAATTACACATTGTAAAAAAATGTGAATGTGACATTGTCACATTGGGTAACATCTTATTATAGCAAAATATTAGAATGTACCAGGATCACATTAAACTAATTTGCTGTATGGAAGACAACAAATAAGCAATGCACAGAATATACTTCCCTCTGTATTGGATATATACAGACAGGTATGCCCGCTTTGCACCACTCTAATAGCATAAAAAGGCCTAAACTGGGCAAAGCAGCCCTCTGGGGAATGCAGGGGCAACATAGGGCCAATCTAGGCAGCTATATGCTGCCCTCCTGCACAGGACCGGCGCTAGGGTTTCTTGCGCCCTAGGCGCATGGCCATTTCGCTGCCCCCCGCACTGATCCCGAGGCTCCGGTGGAGCTGCCACAGTCATTCCTGTGGAGGGTCCATTGGTCTGTGGCTCCGGTGGAGCTGCTGCAGGCATGCCTGCGGGCGGTCCACCGGAGGCACGCGAGCAGCCGACCATCCGCAGGCATGACTGCAGCAGCTCCACCGGAGCAGCGGACCAACGGACCTTCCGCAGACATGCCTGCAGCAGGTCAACCGGAGCCACCTGCCCCGCCCCCCGGCAAAACGCCGAATAATCCTGGTGCCCTAGGCAATTGCCTAGGCTGCCTAAATGGTAGCGCCGGCCCTGCTCCTGCACAGCCCACTGCGTGAGGCATGTAGGATGCATGGCCATGGCAGGAGGGAACATGTCAGAGCAAGCACAGCAGCAGCCTCAGCACTTTACACTACAACTGTCCTGGCCTGCATATGCAGCCAGGCCAGGCCGTCAAAAATTGAACTACTATCTAGGGCTCCTTTAACTTACAGAGCTCCTTGAGCATCCTCAAATAGGAATGCCTCTGCCTGTGATCCAAGTCTTGTGCTATACCTCCACACAGTATCAATTTAAATATCATAAACCTTTCTTTTAGGTAATTAGCAAGCACTATTGCACATCGAAGCTCATATTCCCTTTTGTCCTTCTCTTAATTAAAATGTCTTTCTTCTGTACTTTCTCTATCTGTCTGAGGATATAGGCACATTTTTGCCTGTCAACAAACAGAAATAATTCCACAGTTATCCTTAGGAACCAAACACAAGTAATGGAATAAATCCCGTGTCAGGGACTGTGGGTGACTGATTCTACAGAGAGCAAGAGTAAATCTGATATAATTTCTGAGGTCAGAGCATAGTAAATAACAGCTTACAATGTTTTCCCATCTAATACCCCTATCTAGTATTGACTCATTTCTGCAAATGGGTTCATAACATGCCTTCCAAGAATGTTTAGAGATGAACATCATAAATGGTGTAAGTGCTTTTCTATTATTGAGGTGTTTTTCTTTTACCATAGCATCTGGTCTCCTTGGCAACATAGGAATATGCTGTAGTAAGTAACATTACTCTCCGTTAAAAGACCTTCACCTTTCTGAATAGCTACATCTCTGATGATGCTCAACATATAAAAAAAATAACAATAATGGCAAAGAAATTCCAAGATAAGAAAACTCTTTTTAAAAGTATATTTAAAAATGCAAAGGCATATTTTCACACAATTGTTATACACAACGTCATCTCAAATCTCTGCTGTAAAATAAACAAATGTTCACCATCTCATTCACGTTTTGTCCCATGCCTCTTGGGTCATTTGCCTCAGACTACATGGTCTGATCCACTGAGGAACCACCCAGGGGGTTGCATCAGCCTGAGTTCACCACACTACTGGGACCCTGATGAAAACCATTGTCCAATTTTAATATTAAAGCATTCAGGGTTATCTTAAAAATGGAACGAGACTTCAGATTTGGATTCCTCTCAGGAGGACTGGATTTCAATTTGCAAACAGATCTGGAAGGTCTAAATTGATGCAAAATATAAAATTGATCTATTAAATTTTCAACAGAGAATGTAGTTAGGACCTAAGAAGTTGCATACTACTTTTTCTTCCAGATAAAAATGTGTATTAAATGTAAAATGATTGATATATTGTAGGGGAAATTCCTGATTCACATTTGCAGCTGCAGAAGAATTAATGAATCTTGGTTAAAAAATAATTTAGAACTAATTGATAGGAGAAAAATAGGGAAGAAAGGATGGCCTTGTGGGTGAGACAATAGACTAGGATTCAGGAGGTTTTGGATCAATTCTTGGCCATCCCACAGACTTCCTATGTGACTTTGGGCAGTTAATTTAATACTCAGTCTTGCTCCTTTTGAAGCCAATAGCAAAATTCTCATTGTCTTCTATGGTGCAGGATCAGGGCATTAATCACTGTGAGTTCTGCTCAGCTGTGTGTGCATGTGCACATGAGTTTGGGGTGGTGGGGAGATGACACTGAAAGTCAATTATGGCCCCTGATTCTGTGCTAGACCACCCCAAGCATATAATGTAGTCTCATCCCAAACAATCTTTACAATCATGGGAAAGAGTACAGCATCACCATTCATTCCTGTCCATGGCTTGGTCCTCCATTAAGCCCAATCCGGTCATGTTCCTGCATAGATGTTCCACCACTGAGTCAGTAATCAGCCTCTAGGTCTGACTGAACATGGCTGAATTTGCATTATTTTCTTTGGCATTCCATCATCTGTTTGCCTCCTGCAATGTGCCCTTTACTGTAATCTTTTTGATTGCAGCCAATCCCATGCACTGATTTCATGTCTTACTCTCCTTCTAACACCTTCATTTATCTTAAAAACATTCCACTATACATCTGCCATCTTCTGGAGAACTCCTATCTCTACTGCCTCTAGCCTTCTGATGTCCATTTAATTTAATGCAGCTGCTTCCAGACCGCAGAGTAAAACTTTTAGTAGACTAGTTTGATAACTTTTCACTTTGATACCAAGTATAATGTTATTATTAGTCCATAAATTCATCAACTTCTGTGCAGCACTTTTATCTAAAATACATCTCCTTTTAAACTCATCCATGCTGGAACCACTGGCACTGATCAAGCCTCCAAGATACATATAAGATTTTCCTTGCTCTGCAACTTCACTGCTGCTGCATTTCAACACTTCTATCTATTGTCACTTTTCCAAGATATAATAAATGCCAAGAAGACAGAGTAGTTGTATATCCAAGTGAACTACACCAGTTTTCCAAGGTAATGAAGAGCATCATCATTAATTCAAACATTGGTGTCAGCTGTACAGTGTCATCTGCACCATAAATGAAAGTTTTAAGTTTAGATCACCCAATATCATGCCCTCCACCTCACCTACATTCTTACTGTCCAATTTAAGAATATGAGAAAAAGGTAATGATGATTCTATTCTCCCTTCTTTTTCTTCCTTTATGATGCTTTTTCTGGTGAGGGTCATAACGACAGCATAGAAAGTAGGGAGGAACAGACCTTTTCCTCCTCAACAGGTTCCAGCTCCTCCTGGGAGATTCCCCAGCATTCCCAGGCCAGCCGGGAGATGTAATCCCTCCAGCATATCCTGGACCAGCCTTGGTGCATCTGCCCCATGGGACATGCCTGATATAGTTCCAATGGAACCTCCCGGGGAGGCATCCTTATCAGATGACCGAACCACCTCAACTGGCTCCTCTCGATCTGGAGGAGTAGTGGCTCTACTCCAAGGCCCTCCCATATAGCCGAGCTCCTCACCCTATCTCAAAGAGTAAGCCCAAACACCCTGCAGACAAACCTCATTTCCATGCTTTTACCCGTGATCTCATCCTTTCGGTCAATACTAGGGCCCTACCAAATTCACGGTCCATTTTGCTCAATTTCATGGCCGTGGGATTTTTAAAATTGTAAATTTCATGATTTCAGCTATTTAAAACTGAAATGTCACAGTGTTGTAATTGTAGGGTCAAAAGAGTTGGAGGGGGTCACAAGGTTATTTTAGGGGGGTTACCACTACCACTCTCTGGCTGCCCAGCTCTGAAGGCAGGAATGCAGAAGTAAGGGTGGCAATTCTGCAACCCCCCCCAAATACGCTTGTGACCCTTCCTTAACTCCCTTTTGGGTCAGGGCCCCCAATTTGGTCTCCCCTGTGAAATCTATATAGTATAGGGTAAAAGCATACAAGACCAGATTTCACGGGGGGAGACCAGATTTTACAGTCCATGACTCATTTTTCATGGCTCTGAATTTGGTAGGTGTCATAAACAGATAGCTAAGGGTTAATGTCTCTTTCACCTGGAAAGGGTTAACAAACAACACCTGACCAGAGGACCAATCAGGAAACAATATACTTTCAAATCTGGGTGGAGGGAAGTTTGGGTGTGGGTCCTTTGTTCTTGGTCTGTTCTCTCTCTGGGCTCTGAGAGTGACCACACGAATCTCCAGGCTCTCTAATCTTCTGTTTCCAATTTGTAAGTACAAAGGTAGAAAGACAATATAGGCTTTTACATTGTTTTTCTGTATTTGCAATGGTGTAGTTTTGCTGGAAAGATTTTAAATTGTACTTTTTTCTGGATAAGGCCTGTTTATCATTTTCTAGAAGCTGAAAGACCCTGTAATATTCATCTTGAAATTTACAGAGATTTATTTTTACTCTTTTGTCTTTTTATTAAAAACTTTCTTTTTTAAAAGACCTGTTGATTTTTTACTCCTTTGTTAATGCTAAGGTATGAGTCTGTAAATCCCCAAGGACTTGGGAGGGAAAGGTAAATTTCCTCTTTGTGTTAGTTCACAGAGCTTGGATCTGGTATTGCCTCTGGTGAGGGGAGAAGGGGTGAGAGAAACCGATCTCTCTGGTTGTGTTTCAAGGAGTTGAAGCACGGTAATCGCCTGGTGTACCCAGGCAGGAAAGATCTGGGAGGAGGTAAAGAGGGGGGAGGGAATGGTTTATTTCCCTTTGTTGTGAGACTCAAGGAATTTGGGTCTTGGGGTCCCCAGGGAAGGTTTGGGGAGACCAGAGTTTATCAGGTACTCAGAATCCTGATTGGTAGCAGCCTATCAGATCTAAACTGGTAATTAAGCTTACAGGATTTCATGCTCGTACCCATAGTTTGGACTCTAAGGTTCAAATGTGGGAATTATACTATGACAGTAGGGCCCTAGTCATTACCCAAATTTTATGACCACAGGTGAGGATGGGACATAGAGTGACCTGTAAACAGAGAGCTTCCCCCTAGAATTCAGCTCCACTTCACCACCACAGATCAGTACAGACACTGTACCAATCCGCTGGTTGATCTCATGCTCCCGCTTTCCATTACTCTTGACCAAGACCCCTAGATACTTGAACTCATCCACTAAGGGTAACTGCTCCCCCGTCACCTGGAGAAAGCAGCCCACTTTCTTCTGGGAGAGGACCATGACCTCCGATTTGGAGGTGCTGATTCTCATCCCAGTCACTTCACAGTCAGCAGCGAAATGTTTGAATGAACATTTAAGATCACAGTCTGAAGAAGCAAGAAGGACAACAGCATCTGCAAACAGCAGAGATGCCACCTCCAAGTCCCCACATTGGATACACTCCACAGCTTGGCTTCACCTAGATATCCTGTCCATGAAAAAATCACAAACAAGAATAAGGACCAGACACACTCTTGACAGAGTCAGACATCCACCTTGACTGAACTGGACTTAATGCCAAGAATATGAACACAGCGCTCTCTCTGAGAATAGAGTGACCAGATAGCAGACAAAAGCAGCACCAGCACCTCATACTTGTGCAGCATATCCCACAAAACATTTTGGAGAACATGGACATATTCCTTCTCCAGGTCTACAAAACAATGGTAAACTGGATTATCATACTCCTACAACCCCTCGAGTATCTTTGAGAGAGCAAAGAGCTGATCTGTTGTTCCACAGATGGGATGGAATCCACATTATTCCTCCTGATTCTGAAGTTCAGCTAATGGGTATAACCTCCTTTCCAGCTCCCTGGTATAGACTTTGCCAGAGAGGCTGAGGAGTGTGATTTCCCCCTATAGTTGGAACACATCCTCTGGTCTCCTTTCTTATAGATTGGGACCACCACTCCAGTTTGCCAGACCACAGGAACTGCACCCACCTGCCACGCAACATTGAAGAGGCACGTTAACCATGACACCACAACATCATTCAGTGATTTCAACATCTCTGGGCAAATCTCATCCACCCCTACTGCCTTACCACTGCGAAGGCACTTTACCACCGAATTGCCCTCATTATCAGAAATAGATCCAACCTCACCTGCCTCCTGGAACGGGACATGTCCATTGGGTTGAGGAGTTCCTCAAAGTGCTCCTTCCACCTCTCAATGATCTCCTCAGTCGAGGTCAGCATTTCACAACCCTTACTGCGTACAGCCTGGGCAATATCCCACTGAGCCCTCCTAAGGTGACGAATGGTTTGCCAGAACACCTTTAAGGCCATATGGTAGTCATTATTCATGGTCTCTCCAAACTCTCCCATGCCTGGGCTTTCGCTTCAATGACTACCACAGCCGCAGCTTTCTTAGCCAGCCAGTACCTCTCAGCCATATCAGGAGTCCAGTTTGAGCATTGCTCAGAAGGCCTCCTTCTTTGACTTGACAGCTTCCTTCACTACTGGAGTCCACCAGCGGGTCCTAGGATTGCCACCATGACAGGCACCAACCACCTTCAAGCCACAGCTTTTCATGGCTGCCTCAATGATGGAGGCTCTAAACATGGTCCATTCAGACTCAATGTCCAAGACATCACCCAGAATGCAGAAGAAGTTCTTCTGGAGATGGGAATTAAAGTCTTTCTGCACAGAGTCCTCCACCAGATGTTCCCAGGCGACTTGCACTGATCGTTTGAGCCTCCTGTGTCTATCTGGCCTGTGGCCCTTGCGTCAGATCCAACTCACCACCAAGTGGTGATCATTTGCCAGTTCTGCACCTCTTTTCACCTGAGTGTCCAGAACATACGGCCTCAGATCTGATGAGACAACTATGAAATTTATCATCAATCTTCGGCCCAAGGTGCTTTGGTATCAAGTACATGTATGAGCAACCTTGTACTCGAATATGGTATTTGTTATGGACATGACTAGCACAGAAGTCCAAGAACAACTCGTCTCTCAGGTCCAGACCAGGGAAGCCATCCTCCCAATCACTCCCCTCCAGGTATCTCCATCATTACTCACGTGAGCACTGAAGTCCTCTAGTAGAACTACAGCATCAGTAGGTGGCACTCTATTGAGCACCAATCCCACTGTCTCCAGAAATGCTGAGTACTCTGAACTGTCATTAGGTGCATAGACACAAACAACAGTCAGGGTTTTCCTCTCTGATATCTGAAGTGTCATCGAGGTGACCCTCTCATCAACCAGGACAAACTCCAACTGCACGACACCTAGCCGGGGACTTGTGAGTATCCCCACACCCGCCCAAGGCCTCTCATGTGGGGCCACTCCTGAGTAGGAAAGAAACTACCCTCTATCACGATGTTTGTTTTCGGAGCCAATGCTATGTGTGGAGGCGAGGATAAATATATCTCATCAGTACCTTTCCACCTATTCCTCTTCTGGCTCCTTCCCACAAGTGAAGTGACAATCCATGTCTCTAAAGCCAGTTCCATTGCAGAGGGCCAGTCATCGTAGTCCATCCCTCCTACTGCTATTTTGGCATCACACCCGACTCTCACTTTTTGCCTCTTGGGTGGTGAGCCCACACTACAGGTCCACATCACTTTTTCAGGCTGGGCCCGGCTGGGTTACATGGGTGGCCCAACCACCAGATGCTCTCCTGACACCACCTGCAGGGGGTAGGTCCTGGTATCCCTAGGCCAGGCAAGGTTCACTTGGTCATTTTGGGGTTTTCATGAGGGTCTTGAGGTGGCTCATTTTTAGTCTGAAACCTCCCGCCAGACCTATTCACCTAGAGTGATCCTAACAGGAACATAGCCTTTCCCTGGGGTTTGCCAAAACCCTTCACCACAAGGTACTGACCCTCAGAGAGGCATTCTCCCTTGTCTTGAACCAAAATTTGACTTGAATCACTTATCTAATTTTCCACCAATTCTTATAGCACTACAGGAGTCTTCATACCTAACTTTTATAATTGCAGTTGTCTTATCTGCAACTTCATGATGCTGGCAAACTAGGTGTCAGCTCTTGCCAAAGCTTTAGGCCTTAGCCAAGCACTGATAATTTCATTGCTGGAAATCAGTCCAAATCACCTTTGTGTTAGTATGGTTGAAATGGGTATTGAATTTATAACAAGTATTTAGTGTTTAGATTTTAAGAAATGCTTGTAGGTTGCTACATGCAGGGCCAGCTCCAGGCACCAGCTCTGCAAGCAGGTGCTTGAGGCGGCCAAGGGGAAGGGGTGGGAAGGACCTGCCGCCAAATTACCGCTGAAGAAAAAAGCGGCATGGTTGAGCTACCGCTGATCACGATCGAGGCTTCTTTTTTTTTTTTTTGTCTTTTTTTTTTCCTGCCGCTTGGGGTGGCAAAAATCCTGGAGCTGGCCCTGGCTACATGTTTTAATATTACTTACAATGTCTGTATCCTGTGCTATAAAATAATACTTAAATGCTTACTATATATCTGTTCTGAACTACATAACTCACCAAACAAGCAAAAGCTGTACCCAGTGCAAAATGCTAAATGCCTATGAAAGATATTACTACTTGCTCATCAGAAAAGGACTATCAAAACCAAATAGGCCACTGTGGGACTTCACAATCCCGACTTTGCTAATTGCTCTGGCACACCCAGGACGAAGCTATGTGCAAAAGGGCTCCTTACATCAGCTTGAATTCTGTAAGAAGGAAATAAAGATAGCTGACAAGAACTTTTAATCTCCTTTGCTGTTTGTGCTCTCACAGGGCCAGAGCTATGAAACAGAAGCGGAGATCCCCAGGATTAGCCCTGAAAGACATTCAGTGCTGACAGACTGCTACAACTCTGTGACCTTTTGGAGTCATAGGCTGTAACTCATTTGTGTATATATATTTGCCTGCTATAACCTGTAAATAACTCTATCATTTCTTTTTCCTAGTTAATAACTCTGAGTTAGTTTACTATAGAATTGGCTACAAGTATTGTGTTTGGTGTGAAAACTGACGTACAAATTGACTTGGAGTAAGTGACAGGTCTCCTGGGACTGGAAGTAATCAGGATCTTCTGTGATCTTTGATGTATAGCAACCAACTATCATACAGTCCAGCTTGCCTGGGTGGTAAGATAGACTAGAATGACCAAAGGGACTGTCAGTGACGCCATGTGAGACTGTTATAGCACTTCAAGAGTTCACATTTGTTACTGGGTTGCTGAAATCTAATTATAGAACATATCATCAGTTTGGGGTGTCTGTCCTGCTTTTGGCAGTCTGCTCTGAGGTTGGCACTCCGGCTGTGAACTACTCCAGATAGCGTGGCAAACTAAATATGATTTTACTACTTTCCATAATGCTTCCCTCCAAACCAAATCAAATACCTTTGTGAAGTTGGTGAAAACAGCAAACATCTTTAACTCTCTTTCTTGTTTTTTTCCCCTCCCCATCAGCTGTCAGAGCATGAATATCTGATCAATGCAACTTCAGCCTGGTATGAAGCCACACTGTTTCTGATTTACTACTTCTTCTAAAACTAGTCTTAATCTGTTGACAGTTACTTTAATCATGATATTACCCAGCATTGATAATAAGCTTATAAATCATCCTGTACTTTGTCTAAGGCTCCCATACCTTATTTATTTTTCCTAATGTTTTTCTTGCATTTGTCCACCAGCTTGTAGCTTTCCTATTTTTTAACAGATTTGCTCTTCTTTCTATTTCTGCTTCTGATGGTGGTTCAGTGCTGATATCCATTCTTCCTTGCAAGCTGCCCTATTCATCTAGCATGTCTAGAATACTTGCATCTGGATACGCTACAGGGTTCTAATATATAATATAACATAATATATTGAATAGGAATTAACTAGGTGTATTCCTTCCAGGTTAAATTCAGCTATGGCCATATGGGCTGTAGAATGCCCCCATTGTAGTGGAATTGTATGTTCTGCTATATATGGGGTGTACAGCTGTGGAGCTGACACGGAGGGGGAGCCTATAGCCCATTCTACCGTGAAGTTTGGCTGATCCTGCAAAGACATAAGCATGTAAGTAACTTTATTCGTGAATACTCCAGTTGAAATCAGGATAAGATTAGGCCCTAAATCAACTATGTATAAACTATGATAGAGGAGAATTTGAGGACGGGACAGGAGAGGAAGAGCAGCCTGTGGTTCACATCTGTTGTAGATCCAATTGCCAAAAGTCACTCATAGGGGTGCAAAGGCTTTGAGGCTACTGTTCCAAATGAGGGACTGAAGAATTCATAACAACCGCCTCACACATCATTTGTGAGCAGGGAGTTAGATTTGCAACCCCTGCATAGATTCCTACGTAAAGCTTATTTACTCAGACTTGGTGAAAAAGGGCTGTCAGAGTTCCCTCCACACTCTGAACTCTGGGGTACCCACAGGAAAGACTCCCTAAGCTTATAAGTACCAGCTTAGGTTAAAAACTTCCCCAAGGCACAAATCCTTTTCTTGTCTTTGTCCTTGGATGGTATTGCTGCCACCACCAAGTGATTTGGACAAAGATTCAGGAAAAGGACCACTTGGAGTCTCTATTTTTCCAGAATATCACCCAAAACTCCTTCACTCCCTTTCCTGGGGAGACTTGAGAATAATATACCTACCAATAGGTTAACAAAGTGAGCACAGACCAAATCCTTTGGTTTTTAGAACACTAAAAATCAATCAGGTTCTTAAAAGACGAACTTTATTATAAAGAAAAAAGTAAAAGAATCACACCAGCAAAATGAGGATGGAAGGTAACTTTACAAGATGATAAAAGATTTAGAACACAGAGGACTCCCCTCTGGACTCAACTTCAGTTACAAAAAACAGGAATAAAACTACCTCTTAGTATAGGGAAAATTCACAAGCTAAAACAAAAGATACTCTAACACATTTCCTTGCCTTTGCTTACAATTTCTGTAATTTTATATGTATCATTTCAGGTATCTTTTTAGGTGCTGGTTTACCTGCTTGGTCTCTCTCTGTGTCCAGAGCGGGAACAACAAAGAGAGCACAAACAAAACCTGATTTGAAAGTGTCTTCTTTCGCCATTGGTCCTTCTGGTCAGATGCCAACTAGGTTAATAAAACTGATTAACCCCTTACAGGCAAGTGATTCTGTACCTCTGGCCAGGAGGGATTTTATGTTACTGCATACATCAGGGGTCGGCAACCTCTGGCACGTGGCTCACCAGGGTAAGCACCCCAGTGGGCTGGGCCAGTTTGTTTACCTGCCACGTTGGCAGGTTCGGCCGATCGCAGCTCCCACTGGCTGTGGTTCACTGTCTCAGGCCAATGGGGGCGGCGGGAAGCTGCAGCCAGCACATCCCTCGCCCACGCCACTTCCCGCAGCCCCCATTGGCCTGGGACAGTGAACTGCAGCCAGCGAGAGCCGCGATCAGGCGAACCTGTTGACGTAGTGCTTACCCTGATGAGTTGCATGCCAGAGGTTGCTGACCCCAGGCACACATAAAGGTTGCTACCCTTCCTTTTATATTTATGACAAGGGCATTGAAATTGACCTTTAGGGTTTATTAACTATAGGCTCAGAGAAGAGACAGATGTGTTGTACATCATTCTCAATAAGAAATACTAACTTAACTTACTGGATAGCTAACACTTATTGTTCATGAAGGTTAATTATTTTTGTCTTCATATTATATATTCATTGCTGTATAATGAGACAGTTAACATTCCAGGAATGTTTTCTGTACATTATATTTAAAGAAACCTACATATAGATTATTTCAATAGGTAAACCATATGTATTGTGTTGTCTCATTTTTAAAGGCTGGTGTTAAACAGAATCAATATTATTAGTGTCCTACCAAATTAACGTCTATGAAAACATCACAGACCATGAAATCACAACTTCCCCATAAAATCTTGCTATTGGATGGGACAGGGAGGGACAGGGCTGTGGGCTCCAGCTGCTTGTCCCGACGGGGCTAGGGAGGGATGAGACTTCCTCTTCCCCTGAATGGCCACTCTCAGGTAGGGTTACCAACTCTCCTGGATTGGCCAGGAGTCTCCCAGAATCAGAATTAATCTCCCAGTTGCTCCAGAAACCAGTTCGGGAGATTTTAATAGGCCACCTAAAAGTCCGGTTGGCACGCAGTGGGGCTAAGGCGGACTCCCTACCAGCTATGGCTCTGTGCGGCTCACAGAAGCAACTGGTGCAGGGGCGGCCAGGTGGTCTCCGCATGCTGCCCCTACCCTGAGTGCCAACTCTGCAGCTCCCATTGACCAGGAACCATGGCCAATGGGGGCTGCGGGGGTGGTACCTGCAGGTAGAGGCAGTGTGCAGAGCCACCTGGCCACCTCTGAGCCTAGGAGCCAGACATGCCTGCCACTTCCAGGAGCTGCCTGAGGTAGGGGGATGGATAGCTCAGTGGTTTGAGCATTGGCCTGCTAAACCCAGGGTTGTGAGTTCAATCCTTGAGGGGGCCATTTGGGGATGTGGGGCAAAAATCTGTCTGAGGATTGGTCCTGCTTTGAGCAAGGGGTTGGACTAGATGACCTCCTGAGGTCCCTTCCAACCTTGATATTCTATGATTCTAAGCACAGCCTGGCCAAAGCCTGCAACACCGTAACCCCCCTCCCTGAACCCCAATCCCCTTCCCCAGCCTGGTGAAAATGAGTGAGGGTGGGAGAGAGTGATCAATGGACGGAGGGGGGATGGAGTGATTGGGGGTGGGGCCTCAAGGAGATGGCAGGGCAGGGGGCAGGGCAAGGGTGTTTGGGTATGTGTGATTAGACAGTTGGCAACCCTACTCTGAGGAGGAGATCAGACCCACCTGCGGGTACATCCCACAGCTGCAGGAAGCTCCAAGGCTGTGCTGCCTTCAGAATCCCTCACTTCTGCACGGCCTTCATAGCCCAGCAGCCGGGGAGCTTCCTGCAGCTAGAGAAGGTTTCTGAAGGAGGGTCTGATCTCCCCCAGGAAGCAGCCATGCAGGGGAAGAGGAACTCCCGTCCCTTCCCAGCCCAGCTGGGACTAGCAGCTAGGAGCCCTCTGCTGGGGCACTCCCAGCAGCACAGGGGAGATCAGACCTACCTCTGGGAATCTCCTCTGGTTTCAGGAAGCTTCACAGCTGCTGCCTTCAGAGCCCAAGGCAGCACAGAAGTGAGAGTGGCAATCCTGTTACAACACCATGAAATTTCAGATATAAACATTTGAAACCACGAAACTGACTATTTTTAAAATTCTGTGACCATGAAATTGACCAAAATGGACTGAATTGCATAGGGCCCTAAATATAATCTAGATAAATAATCTACATAATAAAGGCACAATCACAGTATGAAAACTTCATAAAAAACTTGGTTAAGGGGCAAGTTTCCAAAAGCCTGATAGGGCTTGATTGTGCTCCTCAGCAGGCTAAGAAAATAGTCCATAATGTTCCCATTTGTCTTAGAAGCAAAAACATTCAGTGGAATGATGCAATTTACATCTTGGCTGAGGTCAGCTATAAAAGAGCCTGCTCAGTCAGCCCTTAAGTGTGTTCTTACCACTTGGTGCCAATTGGCAATAAATGAAAACTACTACTATGGGTTCTCAATGGACATTAGGGATTTAATCTAAAATACAATTTTAAGAAGAAAAGCTCACTCTGATTTCTTTCTCTAGACAAATAATATAATCATGTAAATGCCAAAATTAAA
The DNA here is from genome assembly GCF_003597395.2 of Chelonoidis abingdonii. Taxonomy (NCBI): domain Eukaryota; kingdom Metazoa; phylum Chordata; order Testudines; family Testudinidae; genus Chelonoidis; species Chelonoidis abingdonii. The sequence goes on from NC_133769.1 coordinate 270,425,181, forward strand.
ATGTAAGATAAGTTTTTGCCTTTTGGTTAGCCCTTGGACAATTAAAGCTGCCTGGCATTTGATACGTTAATAATCATAACTAAATGGCTATTTTAACTCTAGGCTACTGCATGCTGAAGTAAAACTCTAAGGGTGTGTCCCTGCCAGCAGGTATATGGGATCTTGGGGAGCAATTACCACACAGGTGGGGTGCAAAATAAACTTTATTAAGAGAATGCAAAAAACAGGGAAAATTCAATAG
>NC_133769.1:270425521-270455969 GCF_003597395.2 Chelonoidis abingdonii
AATTATAAGGCCAAAAGGGACCCCATTGTGATCATCTACTCTGACCTCCTGTACAGCACAGGACATAGAACTTCCCCGTAATAATTCCTAGAGCATATCTCTTAGAAAAATATCCAATCTTGATTTTAAAATTGTCAGTGATATAGAATCCATCACAACCCTCTGGAACAATGGATAATTACACTCACTCTGTTGGCCATAGAGTTTGCCTTGTGTTCCTTGGCTTCCCTTATCAATTTTCTACAATCCCTGTATTCTGATTTATATTCATTGTTATTAACTTCCCTTTCTTCCATTTGCTAGATACATATATATATTACAGCTGCAGGTGTTGGATGCATGCAAATCTTAAAAACTCCTAACCTCCACAACTTGCCTCCTACATGACCAGCATTTCATTGTCTCCCAGAAGCTCTGCAGCTAGGACATTCACATGGTGGAAGACTGACCGGCAAGAAGATGCTTGCCTTCAGAAGTTCATGTACTTAGTGAAAAACGAAGTCTCAGTCAGGAACCTTTTTAAAACTTTGTTTTTAGGAAATTAAAAGAAATAAGATCCATAATACATACTCAAGCATTCAAAAAAGATTCAGAAATATAAAAGTATAGTCTTTACCATGAAAGTGCTGTCTAAGTAAAGACTATTCAGACAACTAAAGGTGAAATCTTCTTGGATAATGACATCTGAATTCTTTCTCAAAGACATCCAGGGTCCATTTTGAACTCAGAGCATTTTCATATGTTAAGAGAATTAGTTTCTCTTTTATTCATGAGTTATGCTCTCTGATAAAATGCTTTTCAAACAAGAAAAGGAATTCTCACAAGCTGCAGTTGATGCTCCAAACAATAAAGAAACCTATAAACCTTTCAAAATATACGGGAAAGCCCTGTTTAATTCCTTAGCAGAACCTAGGACTTTTTCAAATTCCAGACAACTGATGAAATAGATTGCTTACAAGCTTTTGTATAATTTGGGGGTTCTTCTTAGAAAATCTCATCTGCAATTCACTATTGGTTTAATCAATCAGTTCAGGATAAATCTGGAACCACTGATGCTTATTTACATTTCAAAATCCAGGTAAGTGCTCAGTGATCATGGAATCTTGAAATTCTGGGAGCAATACCTTGGCTCTTTTAGTGGCACAACTTAATATTGATGTTTCATCACATGTATCTTTCAAACATTTTGATGGATGAAATCTCTGAGAAAAAAACTTTAGAATGTCTATTTTATTGAAGTTCTTCAGAGGCAATGATTATCAATTCAACTCAGTTAGCAAGGTGCATTAGTTCCTTTTGAAGGTAATTGTTCACAGGAGCAAAAACTTTCAAAATTTTCATAACCTCTGTTGAGAACAAGAATCTGGATGATTTTGTAACTTCCAACTGTCCTCGTCTTCAATGAACAGATCGCCATATCCATTCACAAAGGCTGACAGAATAGTCTGAATCTCCTCCAAATTATTGAGGATTATTTCATAGAATCAGTTTCTCTCTCTCTCTCTCCTGCTTCTTTCTCCCACATCCCCTACACTTGGCATGGTGACTCATGGTTACTCAGGGTGGGGAAATTTTTCTTCTTTCCTATAGCTTGTCTACAGTTACTGCACTGCTGCAACACTTAGCGAAGACACTACTCATAGCTTGTCCAAGAGTCGGTAGCTATGTTGACAGGAGAAGTCCTCCTGTTGACACAGCACTGTCTACGCTGGTGGTTAGGTTGATGTAACTGTCATTCAGGAGGGTGAATTTATACTGATATAAGTTTGTAGTGCAGTTCCAATATTTTCCCATTAATTTTAATGGTCCAGCACTGTCTTTTTCCTGACTTGTACAATGCTAAGTACTTGGAGCTAGCCTCATTGTCTGTTTGAGGAGGCGGGCCCTCCCTGCCTGATTGCTTCAGAGAAATTATGAGCACAGTTTTATATACACAAATCCATAAGCACTGTTTGTATACATATTTCATAATGACCATTGGGTTCAGAACATGACAAGCTTTCGTAAGAGATCTTCCTTGACATATGGTTATACACACTAATATGGTATACAACCATTTGATTAAATTGTATATTTTTTGGAGTTCAGACCTCCTGTTCTTCCATTGGGGTGTCGGGACCTTGATTGTCACAGAAATTATCTGTAGCATCTCTTTTCTTTGCTGCAGTGCAATCAGCTATTTTATTCAAGCAGACAAAGCAGTTTTCATATTTGATTAAACTTTTGTCTGGAGAAAGTACATTTTTCCATTTGAAAAATCCAGATTTGATAAAAATTGTATCAACTCCCATTCCACCTACATTGCCAGGGTGTCCATATATCCCACAAGGAATACAAAGGGCCTTATCAACTTTGACAGAGATGGTATTCACAACCTGTTGCCTGTCAATGAATTCCCCTTGACTCTGTCACAGTCCCTGGAGCCTGGATAGTCCATCTAAAGTTTCTTCTAGGCTCTAGAGGAGCATTCGATTTCAAGTCAGCCCACCCATGCACTCTCATGCGCTCTAAATGGAGCTTTCTCCTCTCTCTCTGTTTGAGAGAGGAACTCTTTCCTTCTTTGAAAGGAAAGGAGCTCTTTCCTTCTTTTCCCTCCTAACAGGTAGGCAGGATCCGGTCACAGAAACTCCCGCATAGAACCCTGTATCCGCATTTAGCTATTTTGTATACTTTGCAAGCCTCCTTACAGAGACCCTTAAGCATGTGAGTACTTTCTTACCAGGATTACAATGCAATCTCCAAGTTTAATTTTGCTGAAAGACTGTTGATAAAATGTCCCACCTCCAGACCTCTGCTAGCTACCAGAATTGTGACTACTGCTCTGTGGCTTTAGGCCTACAATCACTTATCTGTGGAAACTCAGATAAGAAATTGGGGGGCAGAGGGCAGGAAATGGAACAAATTTTATTTCTACTAGGGGCAGGAGAAATGTGGACAGGGGTACAATGCCCCCTCATGCCTCCTCCAGTTTTGGGCTATCTCCCAGCATTAGGGACTCCCTACTCTAATTGAGGGGATGAGTATCTGAGGCAGAACTGACTCACATATAAGCCAAATTCCTGCCCTGATATTAGCCTCAGGGGCGGCTCTAGGTATTTTGCCGCCCCAAGCATGGCAGGCAGGCTGCCTTCCGCGGCTTGCCTGCGGGAGGTCCCCAGTCCTGCAGATTCGGTGGCACGCCTGCGGGAGGTCTGCCAAAGCTGTGGGACCAGCAGACCTTCCACAGGCATGCTGCCGAAGGCCACACTGGCTGACACAACCCTCTGGGCCTCAGCATAGCGATTTTTACAAGCGCAGCTGCTGTCAGAGCACCCCTATGTGACGCTTGCGTGACCCAGCCAGGCACATGCCCAGGGTCGGTTGCAGGTGCCTGGAGCCACCGCATAGACAATAAATGCATCCCCTGTTTTGGCAGGGGGTAAAAATGTAGGCTAATATATGTGATGATAATTGGCTGACATATGATATATGAAAATCAGCCTTTCATGTAGCTCTGGTATAATTATTCTAAAATGCAACTAATCCATAGCTTAATGAAAACATGCTTAGCCTCGATCTATGAATGCAAATAATCTCAGACTAGAGCGCATAGCGCACATTGAAGCAAGGAACAGGAGAATGGCAGGGCTGCAGGAGGCGAGGCATGTTTGGCTGGGGAGTCTGAATTCCAAGGGGACTACTGGACGGCTTTCCATACTAACTCAGGGCCATATCTTACCTAACTAAAGAAACCAAGAGGCATTACAATGACTTTCAGCAGGAAAGAATTTTACATTAGCTGCTTAATCTCTCACAGGCTTATAATGCAGAATGGCCCCTTTGGAGTTACTCTAAAAATTAATTAGCTCTGTAAATTATAGCTATCATTACCAGCGCGCCGCGATCGTTGTCGCAAGTTAAGCACAACCCCGCATTTATTGACTCAGTATTGTGGAACAGATTATTTCCAGATTCCACCTATAATACTCACTGCTAATCATCGTATGGAGAAGGCTGTCTGCCTTCATAATTCAAGATCGCCTAATATGAACCAAAAATCTTTATAAACGATATGATAAGTGTGATGGAGTAAACCTCTGCCATAGAGGATGATACACTGGGGATCCCATAGATTTTGATGGAGGACAATGGCTAGTTCGTTTCTCTGAGTCACAAAAATTGGTCCGTTTGGGACAAGCGTACTCTTTATGGCTTGATGCTCAGAGGATCTGGAGGTGATGGGGACAGTGGGAAACCACAACCTGGTGAGGTAGGTATATATCTCCCCTGTCTGATGAAAACCAGGTGGGGGCGACAACTGAGATCACTGCTCATCTGATGTCAATATCTCCCGAAAAGATAAGGTGAATTCTTACCTCCATTGCTTAGATTCATAGATTTATAGAGTTCTAGGACTGGAAGGCCTTGGAGAGGTCATGAGTCAGTCCGCCTTCTGACATTGAAGGTCTTTGGGCTATATTCTGAATCTTCCATTTACAGCCATTATTATTAAGCAATAGGGACGTTGTATCAGTAATCATTCACCAGTAGTGTCTAGATTCTGTTGCTCAATAATTTTGTCACCCGAAGGCTCCTGCTGGGTTGTGTTTGTAATTATCAGTCTTCTTGGCGGGGTGGGGGGGGTCAAACCAAATACAACTGCTAGCACTATCAAGCCAAATGCTATCTGAAATAAAATGTAGTCAAAACTTTACTAATTCTGGGTCACTGAGAACGAAAAATGATGACTTAAAATTATTGAGATTGCGCGCCGCCTCTAGTTCTAGCTTCTTGTGTTCTGTATGTGATAATCTATGTAATGTGGAATCTCCTGCAGTTGTAGTGGCTCGTCTGTGTATCTGTTCAAAGGATCTGTCATTCTTTTCATGGATAATGTTGATGTGTGTCGATATAGATATCTGAATGGTGTGATGTGTAGCCCTCAACATTTGTTCACTAGTTATCGAGTGCCAGATGAGTGGAGACTTGATTCAATTGATTCAGTTATCGAACCGACGAGTCTTAAAGCAGTTTTGCTGCATAATGGCAATGTTTGCCATAATTCCAGTTGCCAGCAGTCGTATGAAAGGAACCTATGACAAACATGAAGAAGGTCAGACGTTTTGCTGTGTGACATAAACTTGACAGTCAACACAGTGGCAGCTTTGTGGCGATTTGAAGTTGTTGCTCTTCAATTGCTTCTGGGTTCTCTGGACAGACTGGAGACACAGAAGTAACTGTTGTTTTCCCCATGCGAATGGGATAGGTCGTGGCATGAGCATTCCCACTACATCAAGAAAGATAGCGCACTCTGACAGTCTTGGAGCCTGGGAAGGAAAGTGTTCAAGCCCATCACTCACCACATTGTTGAATCAAGGAAGATTTTGTTATCAACCCAGCTTACAGACCAATGCTGGTCTGAGCCCTAAACGAATTGTCAAATGGCTGTGTATTTGACAAACACAAGCACATGTCGCTTTCCAAGTACCGATTTATTTTAATTAGAGGGCAGGAAACTCCAATGGAAAATTGTCCAAGGTTAAGTGAAGCTTTGAAGATAAGGAAGGAGTGTACTTTTGTTGGTTTCACCTGCAAGATTGCGTGGACTTCTTCGAGATGATGCATTTGACGCATGCCACCTGCGTGGCAAAGGAAAAGACAGCATGGAAAGCCTTCGCAGTTAGTGGCATAAATTTTCTCGGAAACAACAAGGCAGACAACTGAGAAAACCTCCTCAAGCATACAAAGCCTTGGGTGAACATTGTTCACTAGAAGATTACATTTATCTTGCACTCGCAATCTAGATTTTTTTTCACCGAACTGCTGGAGCAGTGAACGACGAGCATGGGCGAGCAATTTCACCACCCGAGGACAGACTGCTACATAGGAGAGTGCTATCAAGGGCCCGAGCACATGGAGGCGCCATCAAATTGCTTACAATGACTATTGCTGGACAGTGACAAGAAGGATGGCGTCCATTTAACTGAATACAGAGAGGACAATCCAAGAAGCGCCGATGAGGACAACCGGAATAGGACTAAACTATGTACATAATAGTTTTTTGCCTTTTGTTTCATAATAAATTTTATTTATATAACCCTTTTGCTGATTTTTAAAGTGTTACATAAACAGGACAGGTGAAATATTATCATGTAAAGCAACCATAAACACATGAAAAGACCTAAGTTTACAATTTATGATTAAAACTCTACTATCTACACAATATACATAGACATAAAATGTAAAAACTTAAATATCTTAGAAATAGTACCAATCAGTTGTTTTAATTGTCATATTTGAATTCAGCACATCAAAATACATAATAAATACCACATTTTATCTCTGAAGCAGACGACTTCTCAAAAATTGTAGACCAGTGATATTTTCGGGTGTTTCTTACCCCTTTTTTTGGTTAAATCTAGCTAAATTTCTAAACAAAATGCCATTTTGAATCAAAAAGAGAAAGTATTTTGTTTTGAAAATGTTGCAGTTAAATAATTTGACTTGTTTGGAATACCTCCACTTCCTTTTTCTGAAACTATTTGCTGAATTTCACCTGAATACACAAATAGTTTCAGTCAACCCAAAACTGAGACTTCCTGCCCCTTAGCCAACCCCCCTGACCCTGGCCCCAGACCCTTACCCCCGGCTCCCCCCTCAACTGGAACTTCAGCCCATCCAGGACCGTCTGTGGACAGCTGTACCGTGGCTTCGGCGGGGCCTGAGCTCCTCCCCACTCAGAGCCGCATAGTAAGGGGACAGGGCTGCAAATAAACTATTTGTCAAAAAAAAAATCACTCAGCTCTGGTCCTGAGTCTCTGTGCATATGTCTCACTCACAGTTGGCCCATGCCAGCTGACTCAGGCTCATAGGGCTCAGACTAAGGGGCTGTTTAATTACAGTGTAGACATTCAGGCTTTGGCTGGAGCCTGAGCTCTGGGACCCTCTCTAATCCCCCCCACCCCTGTGGGCAGGGCCGGCTATAGGCACTAGCAAAACATGCAGATGCTTGGGGCAGCACATTTCCAGGGGGTGGCATTCCGGCCATCCTTTTTTTTTTTTTTTTAAACTCATGTCCTCCCCTCTCACAACCCTGCAGAAGTGGAGCCACGGAGCAGCTGGGGATCCAGCATGGGAACTGAGAACCCACAGGACCCTGGGAGTTCTTGCCTAGCTCCCTGCCTATAGAGCCAGCCCTGGAACAGGGAAAGAACTACATTTCCCAGCAATCCCTTGGCCGCTATCAACAGAAAAGGGAAGGGTAAGGAGTGAGGTAGCTGTGCCATGCTGCAGCTTGCTGTGAGTCGAAAGAGGTAGCACTGTGAATGGGGAACAAGTGTGCCCAAGGAGTAGAAGGCTTTGCCCCAGGTATCCCCTTCAGAAGACTTCCCCAGACTGGATTAGGGATACTGGTGTGACCTCACCTTGCAGCCCACAAAGAAGGAATTGGGCAGGGCTGCCCAAAGGGTGGGGCAAGTGGGGCAATTTGCTCCAGGCTCCGCAGGGGGTCCCATGAGAATGGCTGACGCTCGCCCCCACCATCCCCATGGCACCTCAGCACTTCCTGGAAAGCGCTGCAGCCACGTGGCTCCGGTGGGGCCTGAGCTCTGCCCCACTCAGAGCCATGTGGTAAGGGGGTGGGGCTGTGAACTCCTGGTTGAGCAGAGGGAGCTGAACTCCTGGAGCTCGCAGCCCCGCCCTCTTACCATGCAGCTCTGAGCAGGGAGGAGCTCAGGCCCCGTGGGAGCCACGGTGCAGCTGTACAGGGAAGTTCTTGGATGGGCTGAGGTTCCAGGTGAGGCGAGGAGCCAGGGGTAAGGGGCCGGGGGCATTGGCTAAGGGGCAGGAAGTCCCAGGGACACTCAGGGGACAGGGAGAGGGCAGAGGTTGGGGGGCAGTCAGGGGGCAGGGAATGGGGGGTTTGGATCGTGAGCGTTCTGGGGGTCTGTCAGGACTCAGTGGGGGGGTGGATAGGGGTCAGGGAAGTCAGGGCACAGGGAGCAGGGGTGGGGTCCCGGGGTGGTGGTTGGGGGTGGGGTTTCTGGGGGACAGTGAGGAGACAAGGAGTAGGATGGGTCGGGGATTCTAAGGGGGGCAGTTGGGGAGCAGGAAGTGGGTGGGGTCGGATGGAGGCAGGGACAGGCTGTTTGGGGAGGCACAGCCTTCCCTACCCTAAAGCTCATTCAGCAGTCTGAGGCTTGCAGAGAGCCAAGCTGTTAGCTTTTCCATTAGGGCTACCATGCCTTTCACTTCTCAAATGCCAAATTATAGTCTATATTTAATTTCAGTGCCATAGGGAGATTCATGTCAGGGGAAGGGGTAGGTTCATTTAAAATTAGCCACTTGGGGAGAGGATCACAGAGAAGAGCAATATCCTTCCTAACCCTACCCAAGGGAAACCCCCTCTCCCCGTGGCATATCCTGCAGTGGCATACCAAGAGGCAGTTCAACCAGCTGGGGTTCACAACTTTTATATAGGTGGACACACCTTTCCACAATACGCAAACCTCTGATGTGTGACCTGCGCTCCTTATAGGAATAAAAAACACTTTTTTTATATCTTAACGACTCATATTTTTAAATGATTTAAATAGATACTGGTAGACAAAGCGGGGTTTGAGGTGGAGCTACTATGGACAGAGTGGTCGACCCCCGTCAGTAATAAACCCACCGTTGATCTGGCCGCCGCCGCCAGGTACACTGAGCCCATATTGCTGATAACTACGCCCTGGGTTAATTTTGTTTTAGCACCTTGTTTGCTGTAGAAAAACTAGGATAAAATTGAGCAAGAAATGCTTCCCAGTGGTTTTTAGGACTGGAATTGCTATTTTCAACAGCTATTGCCTTTTTTTAAAAAAGTTTTAGTTGTTTAAAAGGAAGACAATGATATTGTATTGGCAAATTCCCCATAGAAACAAAGAGTGGAACAAAAGAATAATAAAGGCATCTCAACTTTTCCTCATTTATGTAGGACAGTCTTATAATATGCATCCAGATATCCTCCAATCACACAAGCTGAAAATCGTTCCACTTTACCGCAGTTCTTTAACCATATGGAAACCAATCCTGTCTGTGTTCTGTGCACATCCAAAATTCCTGCTGAATGACTCACCCTGGGAGTGAGTTACCAGTGACCCAGGACTGGGACAGCAGGAGGGTGCAGGTTGCGGGGGAAAGCCCAGCGCTGGGGCAGCAGGGGAGTGTGGGTGGGGAGAAGGCACTGGTGGGAGGAAAAGGAGGGAGCCCAGCACTGGGATGGCAGGGGGTGAGGGTGTGGGGGGAGCCCAGGGCTGGAGCAGCAGGGGAGTGCTGGTGGGGAGCCCAGAGCTGGAGTGGGGGCAGCCAAAAATGTTTTTGCTTGGGACGGCAAAAAACCTAGAGTCGGTCTGGGCTCCAACCTGAGCCCAAATATTTACACAGCAAGCATGAGCCCTGCAAGCCTGAGTCAGCCAGCACGGGCCAGCCACGGGTGTCTAAGTACAATGTAGACGTACCCTATATTCCTCTGCATTTGGCAAATAGTTGTGAAACCCACTACCAAAAGGTGTTTCTAGTGTGCAGAATGGACAGCGTTCTGGGAATAAATCAGGCTGCACAGTGAAGCAGCCTATCTGTAAGACCCATGCCTCATTTGTTGCAGAAGTTGAAAAGTGTGCAGTGAATGAGGCAGGGGACTGTAGGAAGAAAAAGGATGAACTCATGATTAAGGAAGTTGATTCTCTTTCTGTATCAGCCATGGAGTTCCTCTGTAATGCTGGGCAAGTCACTTAAACCAAAATTTTCTTACATATTTGTGGCCACTAATTGGATTTTCTTCATGAGACACCTGGGGCCAGATTAGCAGAAGTGCTGAGCGCTCACAACTGTAACTAACACCGATTGGAGCAGTGCTTTAAACATATGTGCAATTAAAATATTAAGTACTCTGAAAAAATCCGATCATACATGTCTCACACTGGGCACTCAAGATCAGTTCCCAGGTTTGGCCTTATTCGCTATTCCTTATTTCCTCAGCTGTAAAATGGGGATAATCCTACCTAATCTCACAGAAGTGTTGTGAAGGTAAATTAATTTGTAGTTGTGAAGCACTCAGATACTGTGGTGAGAGCACTATAGAAATGTCCTAGAGGAAATTAATAATTCTGTATTCAATGCTGGATTTGAATGAAGTGCATTTAATGAGGGGTGGAGCTGCATGTTGAGTGAGGAGAATTGAAAGAAGTATTGAATATTTCTGGTGAATGAGGCAGAGGGTCTTGTGAAAAAAATAGTCTTTAATTACATGATTGCATGCTATCACAATGCATATGCACAAGGGGATCCAATTATGGCTGGATGGGCAACCTTAATTCTGGCCTTTACTAACTTCTGAGTGCTTGACTTTTCCACCTTAATAATGCTTTTCTAACATAGATTTTCTTTTGATGTAATTTGTATAAATATTGCTTTAATCAGTTTTTAATTGGTTTTATACAACAGCCACTGCTCGTATTATTATCTGGTATACATAGCTAGTGTCCTGTGAGCAGAATATCCAGTATTTGGTATGCAGAAGGACAGAAAAAATGGATTAATCCTAGTCCTAGAAAATAGTGTTTAAATGGTATGCCTCATTTGATGAGGCTATTAAATATACATAAAAGAAACTCTGCCTTCCATACAGAATGTGATCATTATCTGCCTGAGCTATGTTAAAACTTTCTGAAGTCCTACTCCTAGTCACTGTACAAAATAAACTCTAATTTGCAGACATTGCAACTATTACAGCCTAGTTATAATAAACAGTAATGTTGAACTTTCAAAGGAAGCCCCATAAAATAACATCTGTACAAGAAAGAAAACAAAGAAATGGCTCACTAGAACAGGATTCAAGCCTGAGAGAGTGATATTGTACTAAGCACTTAGGACTGGCACAGCATGAGGCAGGATCATTCAATGGGGCTGTTGCCATTGCATGTTTCCAACCAGCAAAGTAAATCCTTGTGTGCATGTGTGCACTCTGAATGGTTATCTGCCCTCGAATTGATTAAAATAAACACCACTATAGGAGCTTATGCTGTTCAATGAACTTCTGGAAGGTGCTCAGCTTCTACCGTGGTGAGCACGGTATAGAATAGAAACGAGTTCAGACTGACTGGCTTGTAAGACCAGGTTTTTGGCCAGAAAAGACAAGTGCCAATCAAGGGAAATGATTAGGAAAAACAAGATGTGGGAAGTTTTGAATGTAAATTTCCCAAGCCCTTTGTTAGCAGCAAAACACATGTTCATGTTAATGGTCACTGTTTAACAATTCTGATCTACCTGTTATACATGTCGGTTAAGCAAATGGTTTGGTCTTGCTTGTATATTATTACCATGTGCAGAAATTGTTCTTTTTGTTAATTACTCACATGACCTTGGATCATTAAAACAAACCAAACAAACAAAAACCCCAACCCTGCTAGCTGCAACTAACAGCTTTAGTTAAGAAAGCTGCACAGTAAACATATACAAATAAATCCTGGTTAGGTGAATGTTTAATATTTGAATGACTGCAGGTGTCTAGTTAAATTCTGTATTTGAGAGTTATTTCTGTGATCTGTATGGCAAGCAAACTGATGATTACAGGCTGAGCTCCCCAAAAGCTTTACTACGTCAGGCTATGTCCATCAAGGAAAGCTAAAGTTGAGAGACAACTTTGTGGTACAAATAGCTTCCAGAACCAGGACTGGCTCTAGGTTTTCTGCTCACCGCAGCAGTTATGAGCATTGTAAACACCTCACCCATTATGGTACAGTTTATGCGGAACCAGAAGCTGAAAAACCACGAGAGGAGGTGACGGTAGTGCGGTGACAAGAGTGATGAGAACATGAACACAGAACTCTCTCAAAGTGCGGGCCCTGGCAATGTGGACATCATGGTGTTAATGGGGGAGGTTCATGCCATGTAACACCGATTCTGGGCCCAGGAAACAAGCACAGACTGGTGGGATCACATAGTGTTGGAGGTCTGAGAGGATTCCCAGTGGCTGCGAAACTTTTGCATGCGTAAGAGCACTTTCATGGAACCTTGTGACTTGCTTTCCCCTGCCCTGAAGCACAAGAATACCGAGATGAGAGCAGCTCTCACAGTTCACAAACAAGTGGTGATAGACCTCTGGAAGCTTGCATCGTCAGACAGCTACTGGTCAGTCAGGAATCAATTTGGAGTGGGCAAATCTACTGTGAGGGTTGCTGTCATTCAAGTAGCCAACACAATCACTGAGCTGCTGCTATCAACGGTAGTGCAGGTCATAGTAGATGGCTTTGCTGCAATGGGATTCCCTAACTGTGGTGGAGTGATAGATGGAACCCATATCCCTATCTTGGGACCAGATCACCAAGGCAGCCAGTACATAAACCACAAGGGGTACTTTTCAATGTGCTGCAAGCACTGGTGGATCACGAGGGACGTTTCACCAACATCAACGTGGGATGGCCGGGAAGGGTTCATGATGCTCTCGTCTTCAGGAACTCTGGTTTGTCTAAACAGCTGCAGGAAGAGATTTACTTCCCAGACCAGATAACAACTATTGGGGATGTTGAAATGCCTATAGTTATCTTTGGGAACCCAGCCTACCCTTTAATGCCCTGGCTCATGAAGCCATACACAGGCACCCTGGACAGTAATATGGCCCAACCAGTCTTGCCCGTTCCACCCCACTCACCATCAGCTAGCTCTGGAACCCTCTCGGGGCTTCCTGGACCAGGGCCGGCTCCAGCTTTTTACTGCCCCAAGCGGCGAAGAGGAAAAAAAACAAACAAAGAAAACAAAACAAAACAAAACAAAAATACCACAATTGAGCCGGTGCCGAAGAGGAAGAAACGGAGTGAAGGACCAGCCACTGAATTGCCGCTGAACACTAATGCGGAGTGCTTGAGCTACCGCCGAAGTGCCAAAGACCTGGGCTTGCTGCTCCAATAACGGATGGAGTGCCACCCCTTTCTATTGGCTGCCCCAGCCACCTGCTTCCTTCGCTGGTGCCTGGAGCCAGCTCTGTCCTGGATAATAGAGAGGGCTCTAGGGTGGAGGAAGAAGGTTGTCTGAAAAATAGGGAGTGGTCACATCTCCAAGTGAACCTACAGAGTTTGATTTATTTCTAGTCCTTGCAGATTAACCTGCAGTGTTCAATTCATGAACCCCCTTTGCACACTGAACCTCACAGGATTCAAATAGCCCTATTCTGTATTCAGCTTGCTCTGATCTTGCAATTGAATCCACATGAGTGGACCTGTGTTGTGCCCCTGTGGGGTCCCATTATCTTTAATGGGACTCTGCATGGGCAGAAGGGAATGCTCATACAGATCTGATTGCAGGTTTGGGGTCTTAAGAACTTTCAAAATCTAATTACTTAAAGCAAATATGTGCCTGATACCTGCTTCAGAGCTGCAACAACTGCAGAGCTATGTTTTGTAGCAAACAAAACATGCTCAGCTTTTACGGATTTGTCAAAGGATGACAAAACACAAGACCGGAGAGTGAGACTGGTGTAGAAGCTAGAAGCCTGTTTCTCAGAAGATTGGTTGCTTATATTTAACAATCCTGATGATTCAGTATGCTTTTGAGAGAGCTAATGTCTAGTTGAATACTCCTTTGCCACTGAGAATAGGGGATTCTTCTGCAAGCAGCCTCAAAGAGGCACTTTTTGATGGGATCTTGCCCATAATTAGAGGTATGCATTCTTGTACACCAGGAAGTGTGATCTGATCTATTGTTTATGACACTTAAGATCTCCAGGTGGGCTGTTTGTTAAAGAAACTTTATAAGGGTCAAATTCTGATCCTATTAAGGAATTTAGCTTCAGTAGGAGTAGGATTTCCTTTCATACAAAGATACTCTGGGGAATGAGATAAAACACTCGTTTTAAGAAAATTCAGATAAACGAGATGGTCGGAATGGCTGGTGCTACAGATAATGTAACGTCATTACCCAGTAAAATATCAGAAAATGTGAACATTTAGTTTCTTAAAAATATACCGCTTTGAAAGCCAGATAAATTTCCATTCCTACCAAGCACTCAGGAGTCTGTATCTATAAAAAATGTAACATCTGGACAATGTGATTGTAACTTTCTCATTATTATCATCATCAACAGTCAACCATGACAAATGGCTGCTGCCAGAACCCGGAAAATCTGTCTTTGTTAAGAAATGAGTTGTTGTTTTCCCTGCTATTGTTTAGGTTCTGTGGCTTTGAAACCAGTATTTGAATGGGGACAGACATAATGTATTTCTCTACAAAACTAAGGCTGGTTCTAATCATTCAAAATATTTAGTCTGAAAGTTATAATGCCAAATGATTTTGATATTGTCATATTAGGGACACTGAAGTTTTACTGTTGTGGTAGATTTTAAAAAACAACCTAGTCATAATGAAAATTATATTTTTGTTATGTTACACCTGTTTAATTGATTTACAAAAGGTTTAGAGCCAAATTTTTAAAGATATTTAGACACATAGTAGGGTTTTCAAGAGCATCACAGTTGCCAACTTTCACACAGTAAAGAAGCACCCCGACTTTCACAATAAGCCAAAAATCCAGCTAATCCCATTTCAAAACAAGGCCAAAACCAGCCAGTCCCTAAGAACCCCACACTCTATGTGACTAGATCCCCTGGCATGCAGTCTGGGACTGTGGTGGGCCTGCTGTGCATCCCTGACTCTCTCCCCCTTGCCCCTGCTGGGCTCCTTTCCCCCACACCCTTGCTTGCCAGGAGCCAATAAAAAAAGGAAGCAAGCCACAAGCCAAACAAGCAACAAGCTACAAGCCAAAAACTAGCCAACAAGCAACTCACAAGCCAATTAAACCAAAAATATGCCCAATTTCTGTGGGGGTTTTTTTTGCGAGTTTGACAGGTCTAGTAAGCATCACCACCTAACTCCCATTTATTTCAGTGGGTGCTTGGCCCTTATGTGCTTTTTGAAAATCCCTCTAGGTGCCTAAATACATTTAAAAATCTGGTTGTTAGTGTTTAAAACCTATTACTTTTTTATTGTGAGCATTGCAAGCGGCATACAACCTTCAAGAACTGATATTATTCCCCTTTGGAGCAGTTTAACATCATTCATGATAAAGGAACGTTTTCTATTTGTTGCACCTAAAGTTGTTGTAACTTTATGTCTATAGATATGGGCCCAGTTCTGCCCATCTTTACTCAATTGGTCTTCACACATGCAAGTAATCTAAATGAAACCAATAAGCAGGGATTTGCAAGATCAGTCCCTATGGACCTGATCGATAGCCCATTGAAGGCAGTAGAAATCTTTCTACTGATTTTAATGGCATCATATAAGGATCTGAGTGGTATTTGTTTTGTAAACTATTTGTTTAAAAAATCTTGTTAGCTTCAGCTGTGGATTTTACGGAGGGAAGGAAGATAATCAGAACTGTAAATATTCTTCTTTTGAAGGGAAGCTTGGGATCACTAACTGCTAATTTGAAATTCTTCTCTGGTTTTCAATAGCACGTTGCTTATTGCATCATCTACTGTTAATAATAATAATAAATAATAATAATAATTAATAATATAGTTTTTAAAAATCTTGTCACTGTCACAAGTAAGGCCAATATGACCAGCTTTAATTTTCTCTAATCATTTTAATCTATATTTATGCACAGTATATTTATCTTAAAAAGTGCATGCTTGAAGTGAGGTGCAGTAAGCATTAGTATTTACCAGGAGCTGGATTCTTATTCTGGGATGAACAAACTAATTACCATATTTACAAAGGCTTGCCATTTAATTCAGTGAGATCAGATTCTCCCTCCCCCGCAACTATATATCACATTTATTCTGGGACAAGAGTCTTGCTGGTTTGTACGTAGAGGAATGGGACACAGAGGGTTAATTTTTAAGAGCTTTTTCCATTGCAGTGGATTGGATAGGGTCTTTGTGCATTTTGCACTTTTCTGGTTCAGCTGAAGGAAGTGAGAAGCTGAGGTGGCCTCTTTCTTACTACAACCTAGTTTGAAAGTAACTAAGCAGAGGAGCCATTCAGAGCATAGGAATTAGAGTGCCCAGTGCAGAGTAGAGAAAGCATAGACACACATAGCATTTGTTGGGATACAACGGTACAGTGATTATGCAGTAACTATTCAGTATGCAAATCCAGATCCCTTTATTCTGCAAATCCATTATTCACAAGTCAGTACAGAGATTTACATACAGGGAATACCTACATATTGAGAAATAACCAAACCATGTTTGTGCAGATCAGACACTCTGAACTAGAATTCAGAGAAATGTACACCAAGGGAAAAAAGGATAGAGTTATAGATCAGTAAGTGTATAGCATTTTTCTGCTGTGATTGGTTGAGACAATTCCATCATTACAATAACCAGTACTTATGTTTGGTGACTCTGTGTGTGTGTGCGCACACGCGCACATATGGTGACAGTAGGAACCCTTATTTAGCAGAATCTAGTGCTTGAAAAGGAATATGCTTTTTTACTTCTAATGAGTGGTCATCACACAAGGCCTGGACTGGAAGATCATTTAATCCCAATTGCTGGGACTTCACACTTGAACTCCCAAAGCTAATGGGACACATACCCAGTTATTACAGTGGGATACACATGCCCCTGACTGGAATAGGTACCAGTGAGAGAGAGCTGGCAGACAGATTGCTTTTAGACTGTGAAGCGAGAAAGGACTTTTAAATAACATTTCAGTACTGGGTGACTCCACTGAGTACCATCTTAGATATACTTTCTATGACTTGCCATAATTATTTTTACCTTTCTTTTACTTAATGATTATCTATTTCTGTGCAGTTGCCAATAAAAATATTATTTTGTTTAAGAGGATTTAAATTGCATCGCATAACTTAACTGGGGAAATAGCAGACATCCCAGAAAAGGGAATAAAGTGCTCAGGTCTATCAAGGGAGAATGAAAAATGAATAGGTATAAGTCTTAAGTAGAGAAGAGGCTTTGCCTCCCTCCCAAAATAGTGTCCTAGAAGGACTGTCAAGGGTCTCTGTGAGCATGAAAGAGCTTGAACAATCTAGACCAGGTGTTTTCAATCTTTTCCTTAGTGTGGTCCACATCTTACTAAAGACATTCCATGGGGCCCTTCCCTCCCATGCATACCTGCATACACCACCTTCCTCTCTTTCCACTGGTGATCAAATAGCATCCATCTAGGGTTACCAGATAGCAAGTATGAAAAATCGGGACAGGGTGTGGGGGTTAGTAGGCGCCTATATAATACTAAGCTCCAAATATCAGGATTGTCCCTATAACATTGGGACATCTGGTCACCCTACATCCATTAGACAAGTACAGCAAAAAAAGTTATACAGAGGAAAGTATGTAATGGGGTTATTTTTAGTTTCTTTTACTGTGATTTAGCAACTGGCTCCCTTTCCTTTCATTAATGTGCTAAATCACATTAAAAGAAAGTAATCATACTTTAAATATTTTCCTCATATCACTTTCCCTAGGAAAGGATCTGCACTGCCTACATCAACCAACAAACAGCCTGCTTGAATTCCCAGAGTTCGATGCATTCACTGATGGAGTAGTTCTGGACACCCTAAAGGAATCTCAACCCAAGAACTGTGAATCCTACCTGTGCCCTTCCTGGCTGGTGAAAGATTCATGAGGAACTGGTACCACTCATGACTGAAATAGCTCATACCTCATTCAGGCAAGGAATCTTTCCTTCTTACTTCAAACATGCAATAGTCTGACTAACACTGAATGAACCCACCCTGGACACATTGGTTCTATCCCACTACAACTCCAATATCAAACTGTTCCTGAGAGAGCTCAGAGGAGTCAGCCAAAGGCTGACTTACATGCTCATCTGATTGAAGCTAAAAGTCTAGACCCAGCACAATCTAGATTCAGGCCAGGACAAGGAATGGAAATAGCTTTAGTGACACTGATGAATAGTGCCTGAGTCCTAAAAAGTAGAAATGCCAGAACTCACTTCTCCGTTGGACTCCTGCTGCCACCTGTCTGGTTCAACTTGCTCACAGACAACCGAAACGAGTGAGGGTGTCACTATACTCCTGCCAGGACCCCCCAACTTGTGAAGCAGTAAAGAGTTCTCCCTGCCTGTGGCACTGACCATGGGAGAGGCAGGGACAGAGGTGCAGCAAAGGGGGGGACCCAAACCTTTCCCTTGTCCAGCTTTGAGCAGGGACCTAGCAGTTTCAGCCTCCCCTCCTGGCCACGCCGAGACAGCAGCACAGGGCAGCTCTGTGGCTGGGGACTCATCACCTGCACAGTTTAGGGAGAAAATTTTTATTTTTCTGTTATCTCCCTTACACCATCTTGTATCCCTTTAGCGACAAGAGGGAATCCATATTGGTTGCTCGTCTTCCTCAGCTTCTGTTACACCTTTGGTGCCCTTTTTGCTCTAAGGTGGAAAAATGGGTAAGTCACCTGGCCTGTAATCTGCCTAGCAACTGTACATTATAAAAAGGTCAGCAGCATGGCTATCAGATGGGGCTGCACATCTTGGAGATAGTGTGTGCTGCTGCTGCCCATCTGAGAGGCAGAGTGCTGTAGTGTGCTACTGCTTGCCTTGGAGAGTAGACGTTAGCATCATGCATAGGGCTGTAGGGAGGGTTTCTTACCTGCATGCGAGAACAAGCCCTCAACTGCAGTTTTGATCCTGCCTCAGACATCTACGATGACTCAGGGAAGAACAAGACAGAACTTCCATAAGTCTGTACCTGAAGTCCTGCCTTCCACCTGCCTTACCATCTGGATTGGGTCCAGAGCCAGTTCTGTCATGCCCGTGCCAGGGATAATGCTGCAGGATATGGTAGAGACTCATTTGTCCTCCATCTAACCTACCTGGGGTCAGCCATGGGAAGGGAGCTAAGCCCTCTTTGTCACAGCCAGTGCCGTTTTGTAATTAGTTCCCTTGTTTTTTTTATTATAGCTTGGGAATGCTTATAGTTACCTACCTGAGTTATTCTTACCCTTGTTAAATGTTCCCTCTCTGATAAACCTGTTCTTGTTCTGCACCTTATCCATTGCCAGTTTTCCTTTGGGGGAAATAAGACCTCAGTGATAGACACGGGAGGGGGGAGACATTCCTGAGACTGGTCTTCTGGCCAAGTATAAAATCCAGTCAACAACAGCAGGTAACAGAATGGGGTACCTGCATTCCCACCCAATAGGGGAACACCTGCCAGAGTCCCAGGCGGGAAGGGGAAGACCCAGCACTTCCCAGAGCCTCCTGCCCCGGGCAAGGGAGGACCAGAGAGGGGGCCTGCAGCCTGTATGCCAGGGCTTTCCATTGGGAGTAGGGTGGGCTGCATGGTACCTCCCCAGAGCTCTTCAAGCTGTGCCCTACCTGGTATTGAGGGTCCAAGCTCAGCACATCCCAGGAGCTTCCTTCCCAAAATCTCACTGCTTTGCACTTCAAGTGCAAGTCACCCTTCTTTGACCTCACCTTCTCTGACACACAGAAATGTGTACATTTAAAAAAAATAAACATACGCTAAAACTGAAAGTCTACCAAAACAAAATACTCTGCTGCACATACAATTCTTCCCCTGGGGAGCGGAATAGGCTTTGTGCCTTGCTTTTTAAGGGCCTGATCCTGCTCTCATCGAACATCATAAAAGCTAAATCACTATATACATATTATACTGGACAAACTCTAACTAGCTAATGGTATGTTCAGCATCACAGATAATGAGTAGGAGGGTTTTAAAGATATTTAGAATATGGATGACTTTCCACACTCACTCAATTAGAACAATTCTGCAGTCGGCCACTTTTGCCCCTCAGAAATCTTGACAAAGTCTATTTGAAACACTAATTAGTTTACTATAAATAAAGGGCATTGCTGTTTAGATTTCAATTTGTGTGAAAAAAATACAATTAATGTAAACCTGAAGAGATGCGAACTCTTCTTTACTTGTCTGCTTTGTCATTTGAGAGCCTGATGTATGCTGAAATTATATGAGTTGATTTAAAAGAAATTGATCACATGTGTGCCATTCAGCCCAGTGGAATTTTACCAGTTTATATATCACGTCAGGCTTTAAAGAGGTATCAGTAGAATTATTATACAGTAAAGCATCAGATTTCATTTTTAGGTATGTCTGTTCCCCATTGAGCATAGGGCTTACTGGACATCACCAATGTTTGGGAGTCCAGCTGTTCACACTATGAAATGTTTCCAAGCCCAACTTTAGCCCTAGTTGACTGTTCTTTCTCATTATTCCCTTTTTATTTATGATTCACCACATTTATTAAGATAAAAGTTCACACTGCAGAAACAGTCTAAAGCATACCCCCTACGTACAAACTGATCTCCAGATTACTAGTGAAATTGCTGCCTTCGTATACTTATGGACTGATGTGATAACTGAAAATAACTTCCATTAGCACTATAAAAACTCCAGCTGATACCAAATGAATTTCATTTGATACCAGCAGAGAAAAATATTGGCTACTGAGATATTTTTTGTTAGTGGCTTTTTGCAGTTGCTAGAGTCCATGTACCATTCAGGAAGTCAGAAGTCTCCAGGTGTTTTCCTTAACATAAGATCCTTTACACTGAGCCTTCTACCTTGAGGCTAACTAACATTTATCTATTAAAAGGATTTTTCTCTCTCCTATTCCCTATGTGTCTTCCAGGTTCTCCAGGTCTCCAGGAATGAAATTTCATATAGGGAGTTCAGTCTTTAAGAAATATGTTGGCGCTTGACTGTTATCCATTACTGAGTTTGTCTAATTTCTGTAGCAGCAGATGGCTCCTGCAATGCATATGTAGTGCTCTAAAAGGTAGACAGTGTTACAATAAATATGACCTGGCACTATTCTGATGTTATGCCATACTGGTTTTTGTCCATCAAAGGTTGGGAAAGCCTGTACCAACACAATAAGAAGAAACAAAGAACCATCAAAGTGCTGTACAAATATGTAACGACTCCTAGACTGTATCTACAACACAGGGTCAATAACTATAGAAGGAGGCTAAGACACAGATGTGAATTATAAAAATGTTTGAGTGATCAAAAAAATATTTCACTGTTTATGTTGAATTCCATGTAGTTTTTAGATAGCCCTCAACCATTTTCTCTCACAAATATCTAGTTTTACCTCAGTCCCATGACCAGAATATCTCAGAGCAATCAGATTTCCTGGAGTCAAACTGCAAATTACCTTCAAATTCCAATTTAACTCTTAAGTACACATTTTTGTATGGTCAGTGACTCAAAGGTTAGAAGTGCAAAAGGATTCCAGGATACAATTAATCAGATAATTATTTCTTTATTTAACCATAATATCAAGAATAAAGAGTTAAATGAATTCTTTAGCAGTATGTTTTTCTACTTAGCTAAGCATTCTTTAAATACTGTGCTCTCACTCTCTTTAGAGATTGAATAAGTTTGTGTGGTAATTTTCTCTACCTTTTTGTATTTTAAATTCAAATTCAATTAATAACTTGCTTAGCTGGAAAACACTTTGTTTCAGTCTCCATTTCAGATTGTTTACCGTTGTCTTCTAGCTGCATCCAGTAACAATAACTCTTCTGCTCAGTTGCACAAACACAAAGGCATGCCATCTGAGTAGGGTATTTGTGAAGGTGTATATCTTTAGATCTCTATAAAATTAGCTTGGCTAATTAGTGTTTCAGTGCATCCCACTTTGTGCATTTCTTGGTTATTTCTGTCTTCTTTGTGTTACATTTGGTTGCGGGGGGGAGGGTTATACACAAAAATGCCTTGGATCATAAATTGGAAGACTTTTCCCAGCAACATCTGTGATTCCAGCACTTCAGGCAGAGCTTGATGAGGGTCACTTGGGGGTGCCCAGAGGGAGTGCAAAAAGGGCAGCTTGGTCCAAACCAGTGGAAGTTGAGATAATGGCATTGCATCACACCACTCTCTCAAATTTGTTCTGGATTTCCCTTCACGAATGGAGGGGTGGCCAGGTCAAACTTGAGTGGCACTGCGATCCCATGACCGAGGTTGCAACTTAGACTCCTAAATCTGATTGGTGTTTCAGTGCTCAGTGCAGCAATGCCTAAATACCTTTATAAATCTGGGCCTATGTGTTAGATTGTGCTCCCCTCACATATCTTGAGTAAATCTTACTTTACAAGTAATCTCATTAAAACCAATGTGACTACTTGCAACATGAGACCCTGACTCACACTAAGTTGGACAACAGAATCAAATTCTCTGTCAGCCTTAGTAGCAAGTTTGGAAGGAAGGGTTCAATTACTTGGAAAAGAGCTCTTCCATATTACTAGAAAAAGAAACTGAAATGTCAGATTAATATCACTGTACAATTCTACTGATGAAAGGAAATATGTATGTTGAGTTTTAATATTTATACATTTTGAATTAAGTATATTGGATTTTTCATCTTCCTCTGCAGCATGGGGCACGGTCACTTGCTGCCCCCTGAAGTCTTTAAACCACGATTTGAGGATTTCAATAGCTCAGACATAGGTTAGAGGTTTGATACAGGAGTGGGTTGATGTGATTCTGTGGCCTGCGTTGTGCAGGAGGTCAGATTAGACCAGTGGTTCTCAAAGCTGGTCCGCTGCTTGTTCAGGGATGTTTACCTGCCGCATCCGCAGGTTCGGCCGATCGCAGCTCCCACTGGCCGCCGTTCGCCACTCCAGGCCAATGGGGGCTGCAGAAAGTGGTGTGGGCCGAGGGATGTGCTGGCCACAGCTTCCCACAGCCCCCGTTGGTCTGGGACGACGAACCACAGCCAGTGGGAGCCACGATCAGCCAAACCTGCAGACGTGGCAGGTCAACAAACCGGCCCTGCCTGCCAGGATGCTTATCCTGGCGAGCCACATGCTAAAGTTTGCCGATCCCTGAGATAACATTTGCTTTTGTCAGGATTCTCACAGGAGCCTTTGGGCAGTTTTTCAAGGTAGCTGGATCAAAGCTGAAAGTCACAAGGCCAGCAATTTCTTCCCTTTTAAAACAGACATCAGTCCTTTCTGTCAGCTCTAAATAGTTTTATTTTTCAAACAGTGACAAAATGTAATACCAAGAGATCACAATAATAAAGTATTCATTTCCCCCCCTTAGGTGAAAAAGAGATTGGCTTATATGAGCACATAAGATTTACAACACCTTGTATTATTTCTACACAGCTTGAAAACATATGCCGGATCAAACAAAGTACTGGGTTTTACAGGAAAGCAAAAGTAGAGTGAGGAAGCAAGAGCCACGAGCTTGGGAACACTGCAGCCACTACTCCCCTGGCCTACCCATTCCTATCCAAGCCCCCAAGACCAGCATCTGTGGGGCCAGCACAAAGACCATTTCTACAACACACAGATGGTGAGTGTGTTTATCTATGTAGTTCCAATGCACAATGTAAGTGGGGGAGGGTCTTACACTGGCCCTCCACATCACTCATGCAGCATTTTTCTGAATGGTGCAGTGCTGTAATGTCTTACTTGCTCTGTTTTTCAGATTTGGGGTCACTCCACTGAACTCTGATTTGTCAATTTCCCATGCTAGTGGAAGCTTTCCAAGCCTGCTAGAAACTTGAAACAATCCAGCCTGTCAGGGGCTTTCCCTGAACAAGCGGCAGACCAGCTTTGAGAACCACTGGTCTAGATGATCATAATGGTCCCTTCTGACCTTAAAGTCTATGAGTTTACCACTGGTTTGTCTAATTTATATCAGGAAGAAGTTTTGGACACTTTTTCCTGTGCATTCTCCACTCCTCTGGAAACAACCTTCGCTTTTCCCACTGCTCATCTGAAAGAATCTTAGCATTGTTTTAATGTTGTGCTTTAGCTTTCTCTCTATGGTTACAGGATGATCTCTTCAGTACAAGCGTCTTGACTACCTAAAAATAAAACATGGCTTTTCACTCAAGGGTTGTTTATGTATTCTGCAAACTAGAAAAACAAATTCTACGATCTCTGCACTCTCAGGAATACAGCTATATGTTAATTACCTCCCCAGTCCAAAGAAACTTTACCCTTTAAAGTTAATTTTCTTTATAAACCATGGGCTAAATTTAGTGTGTTTTCACATTATACCAGTGTCAACCCTTGCACTTGGTCTTTATCATGGAAATTCCACTGGATACAGATTTCAGAGCTGCAACCTTTCTTCTGCCTTGGGAGTCATAAAGGACTAACACATACAGCAAAAAGTATTTTTAGTCTTATGACTGGCCCAATAAACAATAGATAAGATTCTACAGAGTCCGCTATCTATCAAAGTGCTCCACTATATGAGGCACATCATACATCTCAAAGATTTCAAGGGCTATATCAGCTTTACAGAGACAAGTTGGATGCAATAATCTCTTTTATTGGACTAACTTCTGTTGGTAAGAGACAAGTTTTCAAGTTACACAGAGCCCTCTTTAGGTCTGGGAAAGATACTCAGTGTCACAGCTAAATTCAAGGTGAAGCAGATTGTTTATCATCAGTAGTTAACACTCCATACAATTCCGAAAATGCTGAACAGCTCTGCAGAAGCACTTCAGAAAAACTAAGGAATACTCTCCTACACCTCACATACTCCAGAAGGGACCACCTCATACAAGAAATAATTACAGTCACACACTAGGAAAAAAAATCAGGAAACCTGTCTGGAGATCATGCAAGAAACCCAAAGCAACTATTAAAAAAAACCCTGACAGCCATCCAATACACAAACAAAAAGTGAAACCAACTACAACAACTCCACAGCCTACAGAAAAGTGACCTCCGGGATAAATCATGGCACCAGGACCCACCACAACACCCCAACATCAATTTATCAAGACTACCCTTATCTGGAGCAGAATTATTTGTTCTCTCCAAGGGACTGAACTTCTGCCCCACCACAGAACCTGATACTATACTAACCTGTGGAGAACCAGAAGAATTCTTTCAAAGACTCCTCCTCAAAGAATTCTTTCATAACAATGGAAACACCAATTACCATGTCCCCACTGACAGAAAAAAAAAGAATCAGCTGAGTGGACATCCCATAGTGGATGAAACCACACACTTGATCATTACATTGAGTGCTTCAGGGGAAAAAAAATGACTGAAATCCTTAACAAACTTCGCATCCACCACAATCTTTCCAGTGTCAAGAGGACAGCTATACAGTCCCTGAAATCCAACCACCAGGTAGTGGTCAAACCAGCAAACAACGGGATCTCAACTGTGATGACTACATTCAGGCCAAGAGACAACTCTGATCCCACCTACTATATAGAACTCAAAGAAGACCCACACCACAAGTCACCCATGAATTTAAGGATATCATCAAATCCTTCCCCAAACAAATCCAAAAGAAACACTACAACTTTATCCCCACAGTTCTACCCCAGGGATATTATACATGCTTCCCAAGATACATGAACAAGGGAATGCACGCAGAACCATCATATCTGGCCATGGCACTCTTACTGAAGGAATATTAGGACTGATAGCATCCTCACACCACTCACCACACAAGAGCTAGCTTCCTTCAGCACACAACCAACTTCTTCCAGAAACACCTCAACATTAACAACCTCCCTCAGAACACCATCCTTGCCACCATGGATGTCACTTCCCTATACACCAACATCCCTCACCATGACAGCATCACTGCCTGCCTCAAATATCTACAAGACAATGAACAACACTCAGAATTCCACCCCAGACATATCACTAAACTCATCTATTTCATCCTCATCCATTACAAATTTTACATTCAACAAATGCTTTGTCTAAACCTTGGGAACAGCCAGTGGTACTATGATGACTCCCCAATATGCCAACCCCTTTTTGGGCCACTTTGAGAAAGAATTTCTGCACAAATGCACCATGAAACCAATGATATACCTGAGGTACATTGATGATATCATCCTATGGACACGTGACCTAAACTCCTTCATAAACTTCCACTATAAATTCAACAAGCACCTGCCATCCATCAAACTCTCTCTAAAACACTCTCACACCAGCATCACCTTCCTGGATACCACGATCAGCTTCAACAGTGGAACTCTACAGACAACTATATACAACAGACCCACAGATCACCTCACTTATCTTCAAAGATGTAGTAAACACTTCAAACAAAACAAGAACTCTGTTATCTACAGCCAGGCCCGCAGATGCCACAGAGTATGCTCCAGGGAGAAAGTCTGGGATACAAACCTTAACACACTTAAAACTGCCTTCACCAAACAAGGACACGCCACCAGAGAAGTAGATCACACCATGGAATGAGCCACCCAAATACTCTGAGAGAACTTGCTTTAATACAGAAAAAAAAATTCCAACCTCACACTCCTAGTTGTCACCTACCACCCACCCTGGGAGTTTCAGTGTGATCATTAAACAGTTACAACCCATAACTCAAGGGGACCACATCTTGAAAGAAATCTTTCCCAAGATCCCTCTTCTGGCCTTCAAACAACCCCCCCAACCTTGCCAAGCTCATCATCAGAAGCAAGGTCCCCATAGATGAGGATTCACCAACTCAAAAAGTGGCACCAGACCCTGCCATGACACCACAAGCAAAGCCTACAGACATGTCTCCACTGCTATGATGATCAATACCCCCCAGAACACACCTTTCAAGATCCATAGGTCCTACACATGGCTATCACAACATGTTGCATACCTCACCCATAGTACTAAATGCCCCATGTGACTGGGATCCCAGGGGAGCCAACTGAGGTCACTCAATTAGAGTGAACTGCAAAGAATGGGGCAGATAATCCCCAAATCTGGTGGCTTTTCCAATATTTAGATATACCAAGTCAGCACTAAATATCTTCTATAATACCTTAGTGGTTACTCAGAAGTCCAAAACACAGTTCCCTTAAAGTAACCCAGCCTCAGGCGTCCATCTAGTTAACCAGGTCAGATATGATGAGGATTAATGAAAATCTTTATTTCATCATATAAAAGAAAAGATTCTACCAATCCCAAAGAATTGGACACATTACCTCCCAGGTTAATGAATATTCCAGATCTTACCTAAATACATGCTTAGAGTCAATTATTAACTAAACTAAAATTTATTTAAAAAAGAAAAAAGAGAATATGGTTAAAAGATCAATAAACATACACACATGAATTCAATTCTTGAGGTTCAGATTCATAGCAGAGACGGTGAGCTTTGTAGTTGCAAAGGTTTCTTTTAGAATTCTATCCGTAGGTTATAGTCCAATATCATATTCAGGGTGTACCAGTTTAACTGGGATTGCAATCTTGCAACTTAAACTTCCCCTGATGAAGCTTAAGCAGATCTGAGATGACAGGATCAGGAACCAAGGATCTTTTATACAATTTCAAGCCTTCTTTGACAGATTGGAGTCCCTTGGCTTACAATAGGTGATCAGGGCGACTTTGAAGTAGGTCCATCACTAGTACTTAGATACACAACTTAACATAAGGCAATTGTCTGTTTTTCCACCATTCGCAGCTGATTGGCTATACATTTCAAAGAGAGATGAATATAGTGACATCCTATGTTTACAGTTCATTTAAATGCTAAGATGTTCTTTTGAGCTCTGAATTAACAGAATACAGCATAGCCAGGGACTGTTGATTACATTGTTGACCGCTACCAATATATATGTAAATACACAAACATTATCTCCCCATATGTCTTTAAGGGGAGAATTTGAGTCATTCATCCTGCAGTATGCTTATCCCTTTCTGGTCATGCATCATATCCCAATAATAACTATGTGGGTGAAACCAGACAATCACTACACTTTCGAATGGACTCACATAGAAAATAATAAAAGACAAAAACACTGTATCACCCCTGGGCAATCATTTTTCACAGAATGATCACTCCATATCTGATGTCTCAGTCCTCATCATCAATGGAAACCTGCACAACACCTTCAAAAGCATAGCCTGGGAACTTACATTCATAACTTTTCCAGCACAGTCTTAATAATACAACAATCTGAAACCCACTGACCCCTCTTTTTTGTCCTATGACTGCCGAGGTGTTAACAAGTCACTTCACCCTGAATAGTCCCTGTCACTGGGCAAGACTCACCGCTGCAATGCCTCCTGCTGGCGTCTGTCCGACCCTAATGCGGGTTCAGGTGAATTTTTAATTGAGAGAGGAAAATTAAAAACCAGACAGACTGAAAATTCAAAACACCATGTGGCCGTTTATTAGCAGGGGAAAAAATCACAACTTGGGTTGGGGAGGAGCACTTTTACCAACTAGCAATATTATTAGAACAAGAACATTCATACAACTTGAAGCAATTTATTTACATCCATTAACAAGGAACCAAATAATTCAAAATTAACTGCTCCCTAAAAATTAAGATAAATACACTAAATTAAATGAATTGTGTGCACATTAACCAAATACTATAAAACACACCAGCTAACTACAATAGCAATTATTACAATAATTCAGCTTTCATATACTGTATATGCACAACTTTATTCTAAGCAAAGGAAGAAGAGAAAAAGAGGCTAAGCAAAACACAGAGTATTTACAGAGATTAGAATACAAATACCGTATTCCAGGTGCAGCTGACCAGCAGTACAGACACCAGAATCATCACGAGTCTGTAGAAGGTAATTTAGGAAAAATAAATGTCACGTCCTGAGCCGGCTATATCCGGAGGAAACCCCTGGCTGAAGAGTTGATTAGGTCCTTCAGTCAGTGTGTGGATACTCTCACAGATCCTGGCACGAGGCATGGTTTTATTCAAAGGCTCTTTTACACTTGTCAGCATCTGATTGGTCCCTAGCCCCTTCACCTTCCAGGTTCCGAGCTGGTGCCCTTTACATAGATAGAATCTGCACATGGCACACTATAAGCTACTAGAAGCTGCACCCAGCACACTAGCATGGTTTTGCACACGACCTTAATCTGACCGTTTGAACTGAACTACAATTGGTTAGACTGGATTCCTTTGCTCACGGCACACTGGTATTATGCACACGGCACTAGCCTGACCCCCAGGTGACCAGGCAAAAAAAGTGGGAAAATGCACATGATACTATAATGTTGCAAAACCGCACCACGGTGTTGCACATGGTACCAGTGTGACCCTTAGATGACCGACAATTGGCCATATGGACACAATGTTAGAATAAAGACCTTAGGGCTGCAACAGCATCCTGGGAATCAGCTCTTTTTCTTGCCTTGGAGCACCCTCTGCAAGTCAATGTCTTGCTGCCGCTAGGCCCCCATGTCCCTCCCAGACCCTGGTGCCCCTTTCCACTGGGGTGCTTCCCCCTAGCAGTAACCCCACAGTCTCAGAGTCTCCCCCTTCCAGAGGAACCCCTACCCCCACCATGCCCCAGTATATGACTACTGCCCAATCCCCATGTAGCCCCCATTCACTAGGGCAGACTGCAGTATATAAGCCACTCATCACAGGAAAGGGCGGGGGTTTGGACCTGCTGCCTCTGCCCACCCTTGGGCTGCCCCCTGCAACCCTAGTACCTATTGGGCCTTATACTAGGCCTGCAGCCTGGCAGTTTCCAGGCCAGAGCTCCCCAGCTCCTCTGGTCTTCCCCAGCCCTGCTCCACCTCAGGTACCTTGGTTTGCTCCCCAGCAGCCAGGTCTCTCCCTCTCCAAAGGCTAGAGAGAGACTGTGTCTCTGTCTGCTCCTAGCCCACTGCCCTCTTACAGGGGCCAGCTGGGCCCTGATTGGGGCATGGCCATAACTAAGTCTGCTTCCCCAATCAGCTTGGGCTGCTTGCCTCCAGCCACAGCCCTCTCCTGGGCTGTTTTAAGCCCTTTATGACAGGAGCAGGTGACCACCCCACTACAGTCCCTTAGAATCTCTGTTAGCTACTTATGCTAAACAATCTGTTCCACCTTGTATTTAGCTGTGACACTCTTTACCTTTCCCAGACCTGAAGAAGAGCTCGGTGTAGCTTGAAAGCTTCTTGTCCCTCTCACCAACAGAAGTCAGTCCAATAAAAGATATTACTGCACACACCTTGTCTCTCTAATATCCTGGGATCAACAAGATTACAACACTATATAACCTTTGTCATTACTGGGGTGGTTTTTTTTGTTCCCCCACTATCCCTGGTACTGTAGAAGACACAAAGAAAAATATAGTCCCTCCCCTGAAGAGTGTACACCCTAAAGGTATGTCTACACTATAAGTGAAGCTGTAATTGTAGTATCACATGCTTGCTGTGTACACATACCTTTAAAGACAGTGTAGCTAGGACATCCAGAGGAGGGGAAAGTCTAAGGGCTTTTTTGTTTTTTACTTATGCACTGACAATTCATGAGCATCACAAAAATGTATTTTTAGGAGGGATTTGAATGAGGAGAGGGGATTGATTTGTGAACCGGCACTAGGATTCCATTGCCCATATAGGGAGCAGCATGGAAAAAGGCACTGAGGTGGCAGTAAGGCCAGGTCTACACTGCGACTTTAAATCAGTTTAATGGCCGATATACCGATTTAACGCTGTATCCGTTCACACGACGTCGTCATTAATATCGAGTTAAACGGCTCCTTAAATCGATTTCGGAACTCC
>NC_133769.1:270456808-270473782 GCF_003597395.2 Chelonoidis abingdonii
CGGGATCCCACTGTGGACGCGCTAAACCGATTTTATTAGATCTGTTTTGTAATATCGGTTTAAGCTAATTCGAAATAATCGTGCAGTGTAGACGTACCCTAAGAGAAGAGAATGCATGGAGCACCAAAGCTGCGACCAATGGTAAGCTAAGGAGAGGATGTGATTTGAGACAAGGTCCGAAAAAGAAGTGCAGGGCAGAACTGTGTTGGGCTGTGAGGCTGAGGTCAAGATGTGTAAATGTGATGCCTTGTTGAAGAGGGAGCCAATAAAGAGAGTCAAAGGGGGGGATATGGCAAGAAGGAGAACTTAGGACATGCTGCCTTTGGCTGAGGCAGAGACATACACCTGGGAGGATTTCCAGTAGTGGGCAAATGGGGCAGTGTGGTGCTCATCCCTCACATAAATCCTCATTTGCTTTCACTACAATCCCAAGGTTTGTTTTTTTGAGTAGCATAGCCCACATACCCAGACCCCAGCTCCTCTCAAACTTCCTGCTGTCAGGAATCATTCAATGGGAAATTGGCCAGTTTTCAAGGGAGTAATGATGATGGAGAAGTAGGGAGGCAGCTTAAGCTGTTCTCATGGAACAAGTAATTTGTTTCTCAGAAAAAAAGGAAGACAGAGAGAGAATGTGTGGCCTTGACTTTCAGATCAGATGACAGACTGGAAACAAAATGCTAAAATATTGCATTGTCTTACAGCTAAATTCTTTAAATGAGGGTATATTTCGAAAAGTGACTGAATTTTTATTATTTTTATTATTTATTTAGATTTATAAATACATTTTAAATGGCTAAACATGATCTCAAGGCCTTTGACATTTCTTAAAAACACAATCAGACTGTAAAGACAAATCCAGCAGCAAAGTCCACTATGTATCAGTGATAACCAGCTAATCCTTACAGCAAAAAGATTACAGGATATCCCACCTTCTGTAAATATTTCCTTTCAGTATTGGCCCAGAGTCAACCCCACCCCCCCACCCCCATGGCTCCAAAAAAGTGCCAGTAAAAGGATTTGCTCTGTAGCATGCTATGAAGACCAAGATCTGACTATTTTGCCCCGGGGTGGGGGGAGTAAGTTCAAAATTCAAGAGACTTCCTGGAGCTTTGCCACCACTCCCTGCCATTTACAAGGGAGAACCAGCATGAGTACCTTTGCTGGTAGCAGTTGTTTCCATATCTGTCCGTCAGCTATTTCAATATCAGGTTTACTCAGCATTCAGGTAAACCTTACAAATCCAGCCAGGATTCTGGAAGGCAAGCTGATTTCTTTCTGCCTTGTGCTTCCACAACAGGACAAATACTATCAGGAACGAAGACTTTGCAACTGGAAATTAGTTAATGATTCTGTTGATCACAAGTTGCAGGAGATTCTATCTCACTCTTTCCTAGCTTTTTTAGCTCTGCAGACCTCACAAGTAATAAACTCTTACTTTTATCTGTAAGGGAAGCAAATAGTATTCCCTCTGAAGCACCTGGCATTGGCCACTGTCAGAAGACAAGATACTGGGTTAGATGGACCATTGATCTGTTCTTATATTAGGATTCATAAATAGTGACATTTTGAAATAGTCACTCTTCTGATCATAATGGCACTTTAAGAGGAGAACCGAATATATTGTTTTTGGAGAAGATAGATGAAATTGACCAGATAAAAATATTATACATTAAAACTGCTAGTATATTGATTTATCAACTACAAAGAAAACAAAGAAATTTGTGCATCCTAAGACTGAACAAAAAAGAGGACTTCTCCAACCGACCCAAATTGCTGTATGTAAGCATGGAGTTCTGATATGATGACTAGAAGAGATGCACAGCTTATAGAAATAATTAATCAGCTAGTTCCACATTTCAGGGTTCAACCCAGACCAACGAGAGGATGTGTTATCACCTGCCCTGTAACCCTGGGTACCTCAAATACTCTGCTGCTGTGCTGTGGCTCACAGCCCAGAGACAAGTATGCAGTTCCCTGACTATGTGCAGTGCAGCCTGGTTCAGTGCTCTGACCTCAGCAGCCTGCCTATAGCATAATAGCCCTACACTGGTTTCCACTAGCCTTGATTACTACTTAGAGGATGACCCCAACACACCCCCACTCCCAAGGTTCCCTAAAATGGTCTACCCTAAAGTATCCAGGCCTCTTGTAGAACACTCAAGGAAGTAATAAGGTTTGTTGCTCCTTTCAAGAAACAAAAGTACGTTGTATTGCTTTAACTGGAGTTAATCACTTCCATTCAAACATAGCACTGATTAGTTTAGATTAAAAGTAAAACAAGTTTATTAACTGAGGCACATGGATTAAATGACACCAAGTAAAAAAGATAAATATAGAGATGATTACAAGCATCTAAAAGTCTAAAACTTAACCTAGTAAAATACAGTCTTTGTTCAAGATGGTTTTCTGTCACCCATAGTCTTCCCTCCAGCTTTTTACTGGCTGGCCTGGCCAGAGCCCATCATAGAGAGCAAACAGCTTGGTTAATTTATCTCCTTAAGGTGAAGGATCATTTAGGGGTTCACTCCCCCTCTCCTTATCATTCAGTGAAACTCTGAAATGTATTTTTCTGAAGGATATCCCCAGATAAAGTTAATTAGTCATGCTGAGTAAAGGCACCACGAGGTCTGGATGCTAAGGCTCCATGCTGGTTCCTCCCCTGCAGGTGATTGCTGCTATGCAAACAATCTCTTTCTGCTGCAGCATCTGCCACAAATAAATAGCCCATTGAATTTGGCTACACTGCGTTTGAGGTGTCGGCCTCTTTCCTTTGTCTGGAGAAAAACCTGTTTATCAGCTCCCCCTGACATGCCTGGTTTACATCTTTTAGTCACAGACTTCAAAGCATAACATCAGTGAGTATGCATGATTTCACATACAGCATTGATATATATATTTACAATGATATTATTGACCAGTGTGGTGTTAGTTTTCAAATGATACCTCACAAGGCATATTTTGTACAAAAATCATTGCAGTCATGTATAGGATGAGAATACAGCTGGCCTACAGAAGCTATTTGTAAATTAATGACTGAATTCTTTAGTTAGGGTATAACAATAACTCCATCAGGCCATTATTTTGTTTATTTACCAGCATCAAATATTCACAGTGTCAAAGCACACTGTAGTCTCCCTGCATTGCCTTTCCTAGTATTTGTCTTCCACAGGCATGTCGCTCTAATTTATTCAGAATGGGTCTGATCCAATGCCCATTGAAGTCAAAAGCCTAGGGTGCACAGTGTTATAGAATAGATACCATATTTTATAGATACTATCTATGCAGTGTTAAGCTTAGCTATAAGTAACCTTATGTTCTAAGCACTTTATTCCATCACTGATAAACATACAAATACTATTTGGCAGGTTAAAAATAAATGTGTGCGTTCTATGGATTCTTACATAGAGACTGTGTGTTGGGAACATTTCACTGATGGAGAAAGGTTATATGTTCATGTTAGCAAGTGTAGCAGTTGTAATGCCATTTGTTTGTGATGGTTGCTACTGTTTTTGTGCTGCTGTGGAAGAAGGAAATTATCTGGATATGATATTATAGATATTACCACCATGTTTATGGGGGGCTGGAGGGTGTGTGTGTGTGTATAATGTATTTGGCATTATGAATCTATATAGAATTATATACTGAATGCCCCCCATAGGCGCAGGGAGAGAAGGATTTTCGGTCCCCTTTGATTCAATTTATCTTACTTGGGATGCTTTGTTTTGATTTTGCAGAACTCATCAAGTCCAGTCACCTCCTGGATCACCAGCTTCTGTTCACAACACCACCCCATAAGCACTCTTCTGGTGACATCGTCCTCCCCACTGGACCTGCTGGACTTTGCAGATTGTTTATAGGGTAAGAGTGTTTCTCTTCAGTATTATGTGATTTTTTCCCTACTGTTTTGAGTGCTTTTGTATTTTGTAAAGCATCAAATAAGACTTTTTTTAGTCTCCCTACATTGTCTTTCCCCATTGCCTTCATCTAGCCTTTCCCCCTATTCATTCCCATCATTTTCTGCCCTGGGGTTTGCCTCTCCAGCTCTATCTTACACTACATCCAACTTCCTCAGACTGTCTTCCGCTGCCCCATTGTATTTCTTCTTCCCATTATCCCCCATCTATTCCTCTCTGCCAGGTGACCCATCTCCCTGCCTCCGACTCCACTCTTTCCCTTATTTACCTGATTAAAGGTTATGGTCCAGTATTCTACAGTAATGGGCAAACACTGCAGTAACACTGTTATAAATGCTAGTGTTACATGTCTGTTTTAAATAAGGGCTAGTTCACCCGCACCTCATTCCATCACTTTCCTCTTATTTGGGCCTCTCTTCCCTTTACACAGAAACACACATATGGCTCCTTTCTCTCTCACTCTCTATTGCCCCAGCAATCTTCTGAACTCTGCCAGAGCACAACATAGGTAGGAATGTTGCTTATTGCAGCTCACACTGCCAGCTGGGCAATAGCTATTGATCTGTGTACCATTCCTTGATTATCAGACAGAGAAAGGAATGTAGTATCTATTAGTATTGCTGAAGGAGTCAGTGTGGCAGCTTTAATATGCAGCAGTCCCATTCAGCAAGGCCTGGATGCACACAAAGGGAAGTTCATGGATGAGGAGAGGGAGCATCACTGGCAAAACATGGTTCCCCCCAAGAAGCATGTGCCAGAGCATCACAGCACTCATGTCCACAGTGCTTTTCAAATGCTAAAGTGTCTTCATAGAATCATAAATTATTAGGGTTGGAAGGGACCTCAGGAGATCATCTAGCCTAACCCCCAGCTCAAAGCAGGACCAATCCCCAAATGGCCCCCTCAAAGATTGAGCTCACAGCCCTGGGTTTAGGAGACCAGTGCTCAAACCACTGAGCTATCCCCCCATGTCATGGCTATATTCAAGACAAATATCTATTTTGCCCCTGACAGCTTATTGATTGCTGGGAGTCCTTTGTGAAACTAAAGGTACAAAGTGGAGTTTGTTGGTCCTGGCTGAGATATATGCTATTTTGGGGGGGAAGAGGGTTGTGCATTATCAATAGATTCCACACATTTTTATCCACATCCCTAATCTATTAATATGTTTACACATTATCACAAATGTCTCCTTAACCTAGTGCAATGAGGTACAAACACTGCTTTCTGGACGTGGCAAAATGCATTTAAATGGGTCTGATCAACTATGGAATCACAATGCCTCAAAGTCTTTTAAATCCCTTGTACCCCCAAAAGTAACATAATCTATTGGGTAGTAATAACCTATTTGGAGACTGGGCATTTGTGGCCCTTCTTAGCTATCCAGTTTGTGCCCTCCCTTACGTTCCCTTTTTTTAATTTGTATGGGAAAGGTCTAATCTTTTCTGATACCAATCCAGACTTGCTCTGTGAGCTTATACAGTAATGAATCATCATGGCACTTTGTGCAGTGTGATGCCATATGTTATAAAGCTGCTTCTTCCATGTAAAAGAAAACTGCACACCTTTACTTAGTGTCCCATTCTGGAAGCTCTCATGGGGAGAAGAGGCACGTCTCACCATATGGAAACTGAAATGAACGTGAGAACAAATGTTTTTAATTGAAATTGTCATTGCTGAGCCAGTCTGCTGTCTGGGGCAACTTGCTGAAAAGTGACAACAGTAGCAGGGAAATTGAATGGAACAGATTGTGAAACTAGTGTCCATTCTGCATTAATTCAGGAACAGCATAAGGAAAATGTTGAGGTTGTTTGCTTAAACAGAACCATAAAGGTTAGGGCCCTGATCCTCTGAAATGCTGAGTGTGGAGAAGCAATCTGGTACAGCGAATCGGACACTGGGGATCTGGTTTCTATACCCAGTTACATAAGAACAGCCATACTGGGTGAGACCAAAGGTCCATCTAGCCCAGTGTCCTGTCTTCTGACACTAATCAATGCCAGGTGCTTCAGAGGAAATGAACAGAACAGGTAATCATCAAGTGATACATCTCCTGTCACCCTGATCTGTTGTGTGACCTTGGGCCAAGCACTTCACCTCTGCCCCTTTGTTTCTTCTCTCAGTCTTTGTGTGTCTTATCATAGAATCATAGGAGTAGAAGGGACCTCGAGAGTTCATCTAATCCAGTCCCCTGCACTCATGGCAGAACTCAGTATTATCTAAACCATCACTGACAAGTCTTTGTCTAACCTGCTCTTAAAAATCTCCAGTGATGGAGATTCCACAACTTCCCTAGGCAATTTATTCCAGTGCTTAACCATTCTGACAGGAAGTTTTTCCTAATGTCCAGCCTAAATCTCCCTTGCTGCAGTTTAAGCTCACTGCTTCTTGTCCTATAATCGGAGGTTAAGAAGAAAAATTTTTCTACCTCCTCCTTGTAACAACCTTTTATGTGCTTGAAAACTGTTATGTCCCCTTGCGGTCTTCTCTTTTCCAGACTAAACAAATCCATTTTTTTCAATCTTCCCTCATAGGTCATGTTTTCTAGACCTTTAATTCTTTTGTTTGCTTTCTCTGGACTTTCTCCAGTTTGGTCCACCTTCTTCCTGAAATGTGTGCCCAGAATGACCAAAATACTCCGTTGGTGCCTAATCAGAGCGGCGTAGCGTGGAAGAGTCCCTTCTCCATGACTTGCTGACACACTCCTGCATAATACATCCCAGAATGCATGTTTGGGTGTTTTTTGCAACAGTGTACACTGCTAACTATAGTTAGCTTGTGGTTCCCTATAACCCCCAATCCCTTCGCAGCTACTCCTTTCCTTAGGCAGTCATTCTCCATTGTTGTATGTGTGCAACTGATTGTTCCTTCCTAAGTTGAGTACTTTGATGTGTCCTTATTCCGAATTTCATCCTATTTACTTCAAGCCTTTCTCCAGTTTGTCCACCATCATTTTAATCTATAATTCTGCCTCAGAGCACTGCAACCCACTTGTATCAATCCACCAAACTTATATTAGTGACTCTCTATGCCTTATCTAATCATTGATGAAGATATTGAACAGAACCAGACCCAGAATAGATCCCTGTGGGACCTCACTCGTTATGCCTTTCCATCATGACTGTGAACCACTGATAACTACTCTCTTGGAATGGTTTTCCAACCAGTTATGCACCCACCTTATAGTAGACCCATCTAGGTTGCATTTCCCTAGTTTGTTTATGAGAAGGTCATGAGAGACAGTATCAAAAGCTTTACTAAAGTCAAGATATACCACATCTACCACTTCCCCTCTATACACAAGGATACCCTGTCAAAGAAAGCTATCGGGTTGGTTTGACATGATTTGTCTTTGACAAATCCATGCTCACTGTTACTTATCACCTTATTATGTTCTAGATGTTTGCAAATTGATTGCTTTATTATTTGCTCTATTATCTTTCCGGGTACATAAGTTAAGCTGACTGGTCTGTAATTCCCAAAGTTGTCCTTATTTCCACTTTTATAGTTTGGCACTATATTTGCCCTTTTCCAGTCTTCTGGAATGTCTCCCATCTTCCATGACTTTTCAAAGATAATCACTAATGGCTGAGATATCTCCTTAGTCAGCCCCTTGAGTATTCTAGGATTCATTGTGTTGGTCCCTGGTGACTTGAAGGCATCTAACTTGTTTAAGTAATTTTTAATTGGTTCTTTCCCTATTTTAGGCTCTGATCCTACCTCATTTTCACTGGCATTCACTGTGTTAGACGTCCAATCACCACCAACCTTCTTGGTGAAAACCGAAACAAAGAAGTCATTAAGCACCTCTGCCATTTCCATATATTCTATTATTGCTTTCTCCCCCCTTCATTGAGTAATGGGCCTACCCTGTCCTTGGTCTTCCTCTTGGTTCTAATGTATTTGTAGAATGTTTTCTTGTTACCCTTTATGTCTCTAGCTAGATTTCTCTTTTTGTGTCTTGGCCTTTCTAATTTTTTTCCTACATACTTGTGTTATTTGTTTATAGTCATCCTTTGTAATTTGACCGAGATTCCACTTTTTGTAGGATTCTTTTTTGAGTTTCAGATCATTGAAGATCTCCTGGTTAAGCCCGGGTGGTCTTTTGCAATACTACCTCTCTTTCCTACGCAGTGGGATAGTTTGCTGTTGTACCTTCAGTAATGTCTCTTTGAAAAACTGCCAGTAGTCTTCAATTGTTTTTCCCCTTAGACTTGCTTCCCATGGGAACTTACCTACCAACTCCCTGAATTTCCTAAAGTCTGCCTTCTTGAAATCCATTGTCTTTGTTTTGCTGTTAGCCATCCTACCATTCCTTAAAATCATGAACTCCACCATTTCATGATCACTTTCATCCATGCTGCCTAGCACTTCAAAATCTCAACCAGTTCCTCCCTATTTCTCAAAATCAAATCTAGAACAGCCTCTCCCTTAGTAACTTTCTCCACCTTCTGAAATAAAAAATTATCTCCAATACATTCCAAGAACTTATTGGATAATTTGTGCCCTGCTGTATTATTTTCCCAACAGATGTCTGGGTAGTTGAAGTCCCCCATTACCACCAAGTCGTGTGCTTTGGATGATTTTGTTAGTTTCTTAAAAAAAAAAAGCCTCATCCACCTCTTCTTCCTGGTTAGGTGGTCTGTAGTAGATTCCTACCAAGACATCACCCTTGTTTTTTACCCCTTTTATCCTTACCCAGAGACTTTCAATGTTTGTCTCCTATTTCCATCTCAATCTCAGTCCAAGTGTATACATTTTTAATGTATAAGGCAACACCTCCTACCTCTTTTCCCTGCCTGTCCTTCCTGAGCAAGCTATATCCTTCTATACCAATATTCCAGTCATGTGTATTATCCCAACAGTTCTCTGTGATGCCAACTATGTCATAGTTTATTTATTTACTAGCATTTTGAGTTCTTCCTGCTTATTCCCCATTCCTGTATTAGTACGCAGACATCTAAGATACTATTTGATTCCCTCCCTCAGTTCTGTCTTGTCTCTCCTTTATCCCTGCTATAAGAGTCCATGCTCCCCCCATATTCCGACCCTTCTCTCGGGTCTCCATGTTTTTGACTCACCTGTGGGCTTTGGTCACCTGCCCCCTTTGAACCTAGTTTAAAGCCCTTCTCATGAAGTTAGCCAGTCTGTAGCCAAATATGTTCTTTCCCTTCCTCAATAGGTAGACCCCATCTCTGCTTAGCAGTCCTTCTTCCTAAAACAGCATCCCGTGGTCAAGGAAGCTGAAATCCTCCTCATGACACTCTCCTCACAGCTAGGCATTCACCTCCAGGATGCATCTGTCTCTGCCTGGGCCCCTACCCTTGACCGGAAGGATCGAAGAGAATAGCACCTGTGTTCCCAACTCCTTCACTGGTACTCCCAGAGCTTTGTAAGCACTTCTGATCTGCTGATGGTCATACCTCGCTGTATCATTAGTGCCCACATGGATGAGTAGCAGGGGGTAGTAGTCAGAGGGCTATTTAGATTGTAGTCTGTTTAATCTATTGTAGCCTATTTAGACTGTAAACTCTTTGGGGGGAGGGACAACTTCTTACTCTGTTTGTCCAGCACCTAGCACAATGGGCTCCCAGTCTCAGTTGGGGCCTCTAGGCACTACTGTAATGCAAACAATAACAAAAAGATAATTTGTGTTGTTTTCGTTGGCCACTGAAAGTGCTCAGCTTCCCTCAGGATCAGGTACATTCTTTTTCTGATAAATTTATTCTCCATTAATGTTTGACAAGGACTTTAAGGAGTCCAACAGAGGCTAATTAAACTTGAAACAAGTCTTTACAGAGCATAGCATCTGTTAGATTTCCATTCAGAAAATTCTATTTGTAAACGTGATACCTAGTACTATGCAATGCTTTCAAAATTTGATTACATAGCTTAGGTTGCCTGAGTTCACAGACTCAGGCACTGGTAAAGGTCCATGTGTGAATGCTCTCTCATAGCATACACATTGAGCAAGGTGTGAGTCCAATGGATTAATATCCATTCATGCGGGTTTGCACTGTTCAGACTAGATTTAAACTGTGATACAACAGTACTCTCACTCAAGGAATCAGATTTCTAGAATGCCAATGTTTTCTAGGTATAAGTAGCTGTAGCATATCATGGTATCTGATTAGGGAGTACAAAGTTAATAATTTCATCAAATTGTCCACAAAGGACACCTACACTCCACCACTCCTTCTTCAACATCTATTACTTTGAGAACTTTGAGAATTTAAAAAAAATCTGTTAGACAGTGCCAGCCATTTTTCTACCATTGCATGACAAAGAGATGTGTGTGTGTCTTGCCTGGTTCTCTAAATAAAGTCAAGGTTGGACTCTTTTTGAAGTTGCTATGAGACACATTCTTTTACCCACTTTTCTCAATGGATCACTTGGCTTAACTAAAATGCATTCTCTCTTTCAGAGAAACCATGTGGCAATGACTTCTGCTGAGCTAACCTGATCCTTTTGATCACATGAGTGCATTTTAATCACTCAGGGATATAGAAAGAATCCCATGTGGCTCACCTTATGCAACCTATTCCAGCAAAACAGCCTCACGCTCAAAAGATACCATGAACAAAGCCCAACACATTTCATGAATATCCAGCTAGATCCAAACAGTTTGCAATAACCTTCTACAGGCAGTTCACAGTATGAACCAAATTTGAGCGAACCACTGTTGACTCAGAGAAAGTAGAGATTCAAACAAAAGAGTCATTTTACAATCCAAAAATCAGAGTTAGCATTAGAGTTATGTAATCACTCAGTCCATAAATATTCTCATTTCTCTTTTGCTCTCCTCTCCTCCCCTACTCCATGTAACACTAAATCCTTCTTGACAACTTTCCTTGGATTCTTCACTTAGACACTGCATGAAAAATTAAGTTTGCATAATAGTGCAAAGTAATGCTAATTTGATGTAACTCTTCACTTTAATTTAATTCATCTTGAATTTGTGAATGTTCAAAACTGCAGCTTAAGCCATACCTCTCAAATGTCCTTCATTTTGAGGGCCACCACTTACTTTAGTTCCAGCTACCTCTGTGTGATACTGATTTGATGTGTCCTCATGTCTGGTGTTGAAAATTATTTAGATCAGAAGCAAAGACTCAAGAAACTGAGGTTATGGAGAAAGTTAGTTAGTTGCACTAACGGAAGGAATCCCCTGTCACTTTTAAGTTTCCTGCAAAAATAATTATGTTGTGCCCCTCATTCTGAGTGTGTTACACTTTGCATCCCACATGTTTGCCTAAGCAGAGTCAGAGATATGGCCTGAAGACATATGCAATTCTGAAGCAGTTGCAATACCAGCTCTCCTTTTGATTGACCCACATAGGAATTCTGTATTTATCTGTTTCTTATTGCCTTATCCTAAACTGGTAAACCAGATGGATTTAAACAATGCATGGAAATCATTCTCTGCTTTTCTTTCCTAGAGATGACATCCAGATCATAACTGTGAATAAGCCCCCTAAGAGGGCTATGATTGAATTAGCAGTTGAACTCTTTGATGAAAGATGGGGCAGGGGAGATAGGCTGGGTTGACTGAAAACAAAATCATAAATGAATAGATTTTAAGGTCAAAAGGGAACGCTATGATTATAAATTAAATATATTGTCTCCTTAAGTCTCTCACTGTAGTGCAGTATTACTGGCTTCTAGTCATTCTTGTAGCTCTTTTCTGAAACATCTCCAGTTGTTCATCATCTTTTTTGAAGTGTGGACACCAGAACTGGGCACAGGATTCTATGAATGTTCTCATCAAGACCATATGGAGAGATAATGTCAACTCCCCTAGTCCTGCTTGATGTTCCCTAGTTTTTATATTCAAAGTTCACACTTGCACTCTTAGCTATCACATCTCATTCAAGTTTGATTTGTTATCTGCTAGGGCCGGTCAAAAATTTTTCATCAAAACAGTTTTTCAATAGAAAATTGGTGTTTTGACAACTTCAATTTTTTTCCACAAAAAAAGATCCTGCTTTCTTTATTTTTCATTGACAAAATGAATGCTCAAAAAACTAAATATTTCAAATTAGAAACTCTGCCATGGTGCCTCATCAAAGTGGTAGTTCAGCTGCCTTATGTCCCTGTTCTCCTCTGTGGGCTGGGCTCCCCAACCAGACTAGGCCACATTTCCAAACTGAACTATTTCTATTTTAGGCAGAAATTTCTTTTTTATTACTATTATTTTGCTGAAAAGTTGAAATTTTCCCCAGACAGCAGACACTTTTTGTGAAAATCCCATTTTCTGACCATCTATTATCCACTATGACCTCTAGGTACTTTTCAAATCACTGTTTTCCAGGATATAGTCCCCCTCCAATATATATATGGCCTAGGTGTGACTTTTCCAAAAAAAGAATGTGTATTGTGACTGGCCTTTGCACAAGTATACAATATAGGGGGAAGGGGACGTGCAAGAAGGGTCAGTAACAATTGCAGTCCCACCACCTGGACAAACAAAGATAAAGAGTAGGCAAAGCCATGGCCCGCCCCTCTTCTGCATCAGCCCACAGAGTGGGGCTGAGTTCCTGAGGACAACAGCTGCACCTTCCTATGGTCAGTTTCTCCACAGGGAAAAATTGTTTCTAATCATCACTGTAGCCTTCAATATTGTAGACTACTGGATCCTCCCGAGCTGCCTCATCGTTGTACAGAAGTCTCTGATTCCCTCCTGTCATAGTTCCATATCTACGTCTCAAAACACACTCTCTGGTGTTGGAGGTTCTTCTCTGTGACTAAAACTCTACTATATAGAGTAAGGCTCCATGCTTAGCTCTCTGTTCTTTAATATCTTCTTAATCTTTCTCCTTCTCTTTCTACCACTGACTGTTGCCTTAGCTAGCCTAGCAACACCCACTTAGATATATATTTCAAAATCTTTGACTGTCCATTCTCTGCTTATCACTGATTTTATCTCAACTTTCATTTACACCTCCCTGTTCTCATTAGAGTAAGTCTGATCCTTTATTTGTGTCCAGGGTGAGCTATGAAAATGTTGGTTCATACTCAAGTCAGATATGGTGCGTAAGGTAAAATCTTTTATTGGACCACTTTCTGTTGGTGTGAGACACGAACTTTCAAGCCACATTAACTCTTCCTCAGGTCTGGGAAAGGCACTCCCATCGTCAAGGCTAAATGCAAGGTGGAGCAGATTGTTTAGCGTAAGTGGTTAGCACATATTCTAAGGGACCACTGAAGGTGAAGTGGCCTGTTAACACCCCTCTATCATAAGAAGGAATGGAGGAGGAAGAGAAGGGGACAGCTGGGGGTGGGATGTTAATGGGTTACAGATTGTTGTAATAAGCCATAAATACAATGTATTCAGTCCATGATTTTTAGTGTCCAGCAAAGTTACGAATTTAAGCGCCAAAGCTCAATGCTGAAAATGTTCAGGTTTCCTTTTAGGACAAGGCACCCACATAGTTCGTAGCTGCTGTTGGGCCATTTAGTGCACTAGCTGAGATAAACAATATGGGATGCTAAAAATCATGGACTGAATAGAGACATTGGATTTATAGTTTATTACAACAATCTGTAATCCACTAAAAGCCCCCCGCCCCGCTTTTTCCCCCTCATCCTCTCTTTCCTCCCTATGACTAGAGGGGGGTAAGGACCACTTCACCTTTCATGATCCCTTGAAATATGTGTTAACTACTTATGATAAACAATCCGTTCCACCTTGTATTTAGTTTTGATACTCTGAGTAAATTTCTCAGAGCAGAAAAAGAGCTCTGTTCAAGCTCGAAAGCTTGTCTCTCTCACTAGCAGAATTTAGTTCAATAAAAGATTTTACCTCACCCATCTTGTCTCTCTAATATCTTGGGACTGATATGGCTACAATAACACTGCATACATACTCAAGTCAGTCACTCT
This sequence comes from Chelonoidis abingdonii, assembly GCF_003597395.2. Taxonomy (NCBI): domain Eukaryota; kingdom Metazoa; phylum Chordata; order Testudines; family Testudinidae; genus Chelonoidis; species Chelonoidis abingdonii. Next base: position 270,470,605 of record NC_133769.1, read on the forward strand.
GTACAGATTCAGTACATTTACATTGAGTAAACCTAAAAAACTCTCCTGTCATTCATCTTGTAAGTCAACAATGAACTATGTTTGCATTTCACACTACTTAGATTAAGCTATTGGGACATTAACTTTTAGACAAGACTAAAAATAAATGGCAATTTTGCAGATGTTCAAAGGAAGCTGTCCTGATTACCTTCGCTTTTCTTAATGTGCCTAATCAGAACTTCATTACTCCTACTTTGTGAATTAATGTTTACAGCTGCAGTAATTCCACACATTACAAAAAATTGATAAGGACAAAACCCTAAATAAGAGAAAGAAAATATCAGAATGAATCAGCAAAATATCCCTGCCCCAAACCACATAATTTCAAACTGTATGCATTTCCTTCTTGTAGTTCTGTGATGGGGTGTCCAACCCACACAAGTGTAGAAGGGATTAACCATGACATCCCCAAGAGAAGCAGTGGACATGGGTCCTCCAAGTAGCCTAGAGAGGCTGCATGGGTGCAGCCAATTACAGAAAAGCTGCAGGAAGCAGCCAGTCTGGGCCCTGCAGGCCCATATAAGAAGAGTTGCAGTGCAGCAGAGCAGGAGTCAGTTGCTGTGAGGAACCCAAGGAGAGAGAACTGTGTTCCTAGCAGGCTGCAGGAAGGGTAGCACCTTGGACAGAGTAGTTGCTGGCAGGAACTGGGGGAGCAAGAGGGAGCTCCTGGCTGGCTAGTGGGACTTGCTGGTTGAATGACATGAGGTAAGGGCGAAAAAGATACTGAGACCTTGGGGAAGTGGCCCAGGGAAATGAAGCAGCATGGAGTTTAGTTAAATAGGTACAGCTGGAGGCTGCTATCTGCAGGGTCCGTGGGTCAGGGCCCAGAGTAGTGGGTGGGCCTAGGTCCCCCCATTAGCCACTGGAGAAATAGCTGGAATGATGGACTGAACCCCAGAAAGGGGAACTATGGATGGTGACTCAGCCAGAGGACCGAGTCATGAAGAAGGCATTGTGATTCTTGGAGTGGCCCAGGTCAGTATGTGGAGACAATAACTAGAGAGCACCCCTGGAACAGGGTGTAAGCACTGGGAAGCTAATCCCCAGGATGGTCAGCAGGCAGCGCTACTGTGGTGAGTGAACTGTCACAAGCTCATTATGGCCCTGATTCAACAAAACTCTTAAACTGTTAATTTTAAGTATTTGAGTAAGTCTCATTGATTTCAACTTAGGCATTTACTGAATCAGGGCTTATAAAAGTTGTGGGAAATGATTTCAGTGAAACTACACAATCTAATAGGCTTCTGATTTTGGCACAGTTTGAAAGTCAAAGCAGGGAAGTTGGACGATTCACTAAAGTTTCTGACTTTTGAGTAGAGATGAATCAAAGCTAGAATGAATTTGTCTGAATGCTTCTCATCCCCAGCTCAAACTTTAGGGGTCTGGATAAATTAAAACCTGGATTCATACTATTTCTGGGGTTGGATTTGCAAAATCTGACTTACAACCACAACCAATTTTGTCTGTCTGCTTCTACTAAATATAGGCCAGAGATCAGAACTGACTTGTCACTTGAGGTGTGTAGCAATGCGCAGACTCACCCCTGCGGTGCCTCCTGCTTGTTTCTTCCAGGAATTAGCTCTCCAGCCTCGGGCGTGCCCTCTGCAGGTTGGTGTCCCACTAGGCCCCTATGTCCCTCCCAGGACCCAGTGCCCCTTTATCTGGGGTGCTGCCCCTGGCAGTAACCCCTTTGTCTTTGGGTCTTCCCTCCCCACGGAACACCCACCCATTTATCCCATCCTCACCTCAGTATAAGGCTACTGCCAGTCATTGTCTAGCCCCCGCGTCCTGGGGCAGACTGCAGTATCAGCCACTCATCACTGGCAAGGAGGTTTTGGACCTGCTGCCTTGGCCTACCCCTGGGCTGCTCTCTGCAACCCCCAGTACCTATTTGCCTTCTGCTAGGCCGCAGCCTGGGGCTTTCCAGGCTGGAGCTCCTCAGTTCCTCTGCCTTTCCCCAGCCCTGCTTCACTCAGGTAGCCTGTCTCTAGCTCCCTGCAGCCAGTCTCATCTCTCTCTACAGGCAAAGTGAGATTCCCTGGGCTTCTGGCTCACAGCCTCTTATAGGGGCCAGCTGTGCCTGACTGGGGCGTGGCCACAGCTGAGCCTACTTTCCCTAATCTACCCAAGCTTCTCCCCCCCCCCCCCCGCCAGCCCTCTCCTGGGCTGTTTTTAAGCCCGTTAGGGCAGGAGCAGGGTAAGCACCCTGCTACAAGGTGGCAGAGGGAAGCTTGAAGTTCTCAGTACAGCAACTCAGTCCCTCTCTCCCTTGTTACCAGATTTGCCCATTACCTTGGGATATGCTCATTTATTCGGGTTACTTTTCTGGGGAAGGGGATTCTGTAATTCCATCAATGTACTGCTTGTGTCACTTGTGTGTTCATATGGAGCTCTACTTCTCCCTTCTACTAGTCCCCTCCCAATGGAGCTATCCTGCAGGACCTAGGTTCTCTAGGGTTGCGTTTCTTCAACCCAAGAACCGGATGAACAAACACCGACCCACACATTCATTAACAGAGCAAGTCTGAGCGGACCAGGTCAATCAGCACTGTCAAGCTGATCCCTTATATGTCCCTGGACTCACTGGGCTGGATGAAGCAGCACTTTCAAGATGACTCTCCTTATAGGCCCCTGGGGTCCATGGACTGAGTCAAGCAGCACTTTCAAGCCGTTACCCTTATGTGTCCCAGGGTAGGTCTACACTACAGAATTATTCTGATTTAACATAAACCGGTTTTATAAAGTCGAGTGCACGCGGCCACACTAACCACATTAATTCGGCGGTGTGCATTCATGGTCCGAGGCTAGCATCGATTTCTGGAGCGTTGCACTGTGGGTAGCTATCCTGTAGCTCTCCCATAGTTCCCGCAGTCTTCCCCGCCCCTTGGAATTCTGGGTTGAAAGCCCAGTGCCTGATGGGGCAAAAATCATTGTCATGGGTGGTTCTGGGTACAGCCTCACCCCTCCCTCCGTGAAAGCAGCAGACAACTATTTCGTGCCTTTTTTCCTAGGTGAACTGTGCAAACGCCATAGCACAGCAAGCATGGACCCTGCTCAGATCAATACCGCAGTCGTGGACGTTGTAAACACCTCGCGCATTCTAGTGCAGTCTATGCTGAACCGGTACCTGCAAAGCCAG
>NC_133769.1:270479134-270513974 GCF_003597395.2 Chelonoidis abingdonii
GTAGCTGAGGGTCCTGAGGGCAGGAGGCAGGCAGAGTCCCCAGCACGATCAGTCAGGAGAGTATGGAGTCCTAGTGGAGCTGATGCAGAGTTTGGATCTGAGCATTAGAACCCTAACTGGAGGGTGAGTAGGGATTTTTGTAGAGAAAATACAATTGTTTAAGGGAGAACAATAGATTTGTTTATAGGTAAGGCTGATAACTCAAGGGTTTTCTTTAGACTAGACAAAAGGAGCTGATCACTCTTGGTTATGGGTGGTGTTTTCTTCCAGGGAGTTCACAATGCAACTAGGCGGCTTCACTATTTGGATATCAATTAAGGATTCATTACTAGAATTGGTCTGATAACTGCTGAGCTGGGTGTGTGCAGACCTAGGTTTATTAGCATCTGGAGCAGAGATTCCCAAGATGCAGTACTTCCCTGCTTTTTCTAGTCCCAGAATTCAGTGTGGTTCTTGGTTCTCCATTCTGTATGCAAATTGAGATGTCTTCCTGTCCCATCTTTCATGCAGATGAGGCTAGGGGAGTCATCTCTGCTCTCTATTCTGTATGCTAATGGAGATGTCTTAATCTTGTCACCCTTGTCAGGAGGGGTCTAGGTGTCTCCCAGCGCCTTCACTGCTCTCTGCAAGTTTTTTCCCCCTGATGGGTTTTGGTTTAAGCAGAGGCTCGGGCTGGTGGGGTGTCTTTCATGAGTCAGGCTGGATACTGCACCCTGGTTCCCCAAAAACACTGAGGTCTGATATCACCCTGGGCTTTACTCAGCTTCCTACCCTTCAACCCAGCCTTTTCATATTGCAGGCCCCAAACAGAAATTTTCAGTTGAGGACTGGAATGTCTTGCTTGTCCTTCTCCCTTTGTTCATTCCTTTGGTAACATGAAGAAGCTGTATCAACTTGCTGGAGGGAAGGATGCTACAATGCAGAACTTTGGAGTAAGTAAAAAAGGAGGGAAGTGTGGGGTTTCTCAGAAGACACCCTTCCTTTTAAAGAAATATCAGAATTTTCAGTCTGTGTGGCCCTGGACTCAAACATATTGGAAGGAAAAATAAAGGCCTAAAATGACAAAAGACCTGTGGGCCACCCTGTGCAATTGGCCTGGCCTGCAGTGTTATTTACCACATGGGAAGCCGGCACAGCAAAGGAAGTATAGAGGGAGGAGGATCGCTTAAACCTGCAACAATGGGCAGGGTAACTGCAGCATTTTGAACAACCTGTAATTTCCTAATTAAAGTTCCAAGGTAGCCAAAATAAACACAATAACATTAATCAAGAACCACTAAAGGACACAAGTGTTTGAATCTGTGTGCTTTCCATTTCAGGAAAACTGACACTACGCTGTATTGCAACTATGTAACTAACTGAAGCAGCAAATGACAATTGTGAACTCAAGAAGACTCCAGGGTTATACTGTACGCTGAAGATTAGGAAACTACAGTGTGAAGGCACCTGAAATAAAACAAGGTTTAAGACAAGCTCTGGAACAGTACTACCAAATACATTTTTAATGATCACAGGAATGGCATCAAGAGCCACATTGGGGTCTCCCAAAAAGATAAGACTTGAACCAAGACAATTCTGTCCTATAAACATAAACTTAAATTGATAGACATTAAAGAACTGAGTGGTCCATTGTACATAAAGTAATATTGAAACTGCAATTCGCTTCTGGACAGTGATGTATTGAAACTCTCAGCAGACATCAAGGGGAAAATTCAGGACTGGCCTAAGTAGAGGTAATTTAGACAAACTGTTTAAAGGCGTGCAACTAGACAAAGCCACAGGTGAGGACCCACTCAGGTCATCTCAAGGCAGGTATACAGGCTCCTAAGAGAGACTTTCTAGTCTGCTCTGTGTCACTACCTGTGGGTGGGAACACTCCCATTGCTTACTAGTTCTGACAGACTCCTCCTGCTCCAGCGCATGCCTGTTTCCAGGTTAGCCAGCACCTGCTCCAGACTTCAGTGCTCTTGCCTCAGCCAGTCACCTGGTGACTCTGACAGTTTGAGCAGATTCAGGCTCAGCGGTAAGTCATGCTCTGGCCAAGTCTACACTACAAAATTATGTTGATTTAATTTATGCCAGCATACAGCCACTACAGTTATTAAATATCTTGTGTGTGCGCACACTTGGTTCCTTGTGTCAGTGGTGCACGTCCTCACCAGGGGCACTTGCATCAATTGTATTGTCAGTGTGGGGCATTGTGGGATGGCTCCTGAAGTCCAGTAACAGTTGATGTAAGCAATGCAGGGTGTACACTGACACTGTGTCAACCTAATTACATCGACGCCGCTCAGGGAGGTGGTGTTACTAAATCAGCTCAAAGAGGCACTTTTGTTGGTGGGAGTCAAATATAAGACACTTCCACAGCTAGGTCACCACAAGGCGGCTTATGTCAACCTAATCATGTATCATGGACCCAGCTCTAGGCTCAGTGGTAACTCAGGGATTCATCACAGCTGCCTCTCCATATCAGAGCTAGTTGAAAAATGGAAAATATATTTTTAAGAAAAACTCTGAAGTTGTTTTTGTTGCAAGTGGTTCAAACCAGACCATTGGGGCGGGGGTTATGTTCAAAAAATTTTATTGAAAGCCCTATAGAAATATTTAACAAGAAGGTACTGAAATTTTTCATTTTCTGAAAAATGGGCTTCTAATTAAAAATTTTGAATTAGTCACCAAAATAAACCCTACCTTTTAAAAAAGTCAGTTTTTTCTTGAAACTTATTATTTTAAAAAAAGACTGTTTTTGATGAAAAAACTTCTTATTCAAATAACTCCAAGCAGCTCCAGTCCCTATATCTTTGGGCTTTGTGCCCAGTGGCAGAAATCCATCCCTGCATTGGCCTCTGCAGCAATGTAGAGACAGAAGGGAGGCAGTTTGGGCCTTCCCTGGCCATAAACTACCTGCTGGGGACCTAGTAGCTCCCCTGAAGGCTGCCCTAATTTGTGTCCCTCTTGCAATGACCCCTAGGGCCATTCCAAGTGTGCAGAATAGTCAGCATGGGAGTGCACCCCAGCTATTCCCCTTCTCACTCCCCAATCCATCCTTGCCTTCCTCTGGGCCACCATCATCCCAACCCCATTCACCTCCTGGCCCACCCAGGAATGCCTCCTGAATTTAGGACTCCTGTGGAGATGGCACGGAGATCCCATGCACTAGAGTGTATTCCCCAGACGGTTTTGCATCAGCCCTGAGGCCTTCTGTACCAACCTAGCTGGTGCAAAGGGGTCATAATTCGATGCTGAATGGGGCCCAGAGAGCACAGTTCATATGCTTCCCTGAGAACAAGGACTGCAACTCTCCTTGACCTTTGCATGGAGTGTGACAATGGAAGGATTCTTCCTGCATCCTCCCTGCCCTCCTCCAACATCTCTGCTAGTGCCGGGAAGAATCCATCTCTTTGTGGCTCTTTTTCCTTTGACTAGGTTGGTGTGGGACCACTGATGCTTTTAGTAACTCTCTCCCATTACAGGTTTCAACTTATCATATTTTTATTATCTCTGGATTTAATGTTCATAATAAAAACATGACAGTCAAATCTCAAAAAGCTTCCTTCTCCCAGAAAAATATTGTTATGTCTTCTGCCAGAATCCTATTTTAATTGGTTGCCAGAAGTAGCTTAAGATCAAACCATGGCAGGTTAAATGAAAATAATCACCACAGATACAAGCACATACTGTGTGTCTTGTATTTATATTTTGCTTTTGCAGTGCTTATTCTATTATTGGTATACATGTATTTTGTACATTTACCGTGTAATCTTTGAATCTGTGTTTCATTTCTCTTGCAAATGAGTATTTTTCAGCCAATATAGTTCAATGGCTAGTGTGTGTATATGTATATATATATATATACACACACATATAAAAACATAAAAATCCACTTACTCATAGGTGATAAAAAATCACAGTAAAATCATAGATGTAGCACAATGAGAATTATCGAAGCAGCAGGAACTGAAGATAAAAGAGGATTACACATGATGAAATGTAGTAATTTACAAGAAGTCACTGAAAAATACCAGATGGATGTCACTATTCCATACAGATCTCATGTGCCTGCAGACTTTATTGAGCTTCACTTTTAGTATTTTCCTGAGTGTAATTGAGGTTTATTGATATGATGTTATAGCCCAATTTATATGTGATCATAAAAAATACAGTTTGATTGCCTTGTATATCCAGGAATACTGCATTGCACTGCTTGGCTAAAGAGAGTCACATTAATGACTGCAATAAGATAAATTCCAGTTTCTTCCATTAGAGTATGAATGGTAACTACTTGTAACATTTTGGGGTGCAACCCAGACCAGTGAGAGGTTGTGCTACCCTGTAACCCTGGGTCCCTTAAATGCTCTATTGCTGTGCACACCTGATTCAGCGCTCTGACCCGCGCAGCCTGCCTACAACACAACACAATAGCCCCATCCTTGTCCCCATCAGCCTTGGTTACTATATGCAGGGTGACACCCACACATTCCTAGTCCTGAATTTCTCCTGGAATACTCAGAGAAGTAATAATATTCATGGCTCCTTTAAAGAGAACAAAAGCACAGTTTCTTCCTTTAACTGGAGTTAACAATCACTTCAATCCAAACACACCACTGGGTTGGATTAGATCAAAAGTAAAACCAGTTTATTCAAAGAAAAAGAGAGAGGTTTTAGGTGAATTCAAGTACAATGGATAAAGACCAAAATGGTTACAAGCAAATACAGCAGATTCTGCTTAATATCAACCTCTTGGTTTTCAGTAAAATGTTGCTATTATCCAGAAGTTGCCAGAAAGCAGAAGGCACTGTTTTCAGTGGGATACATAGAAAAATGAGCACAGAACAATGATAAGTTGTACAGAATAGTTATTCTGAAACTGTTTATTAACTTTCTGTACTAAAGAAAATCAAACATGACACACAGTAATAGATACAGTGTAAAGTTAGAGCTTAGAGCAAAGTTGGAAAATTTCAGCTTGCTATGTGGCACAAGAAATACTGTAAAGCAGAACACAATTCTAAGGTATGGTAAAAAAAAAGCTTTTAAAACCCTCCAAACTTATAAAACACTTAAAGTATAATGCCTCTGTATGCTGAGCAGTATTATACATACAGTTAGTGCTCCTTATGTAACACACACATTAAAGCAGTAACAATTTTTACAAAAAATTAAACAATTTTTTTAAGAATGAAATTTGTCCAATGTTGGCTGCTTTCTCCATCTCCATTTTGCCAGCTTTATCTGTAAATCCTTGTCAATTTTGTGTGCAGCCTTGCAACTGTTCTTAAAGCCACGACTCTGGCACCTCCTGCAAAAAAATGTCCACCACATGTAGCTGCTCTGTGAAGGAAAACTCTTTGGGTTCATCACCACATGCACTATCCCTTTGTGCTTCATCAGCCTGTTGGTGCTTCACAGCCACAAGAGTCTCCAGAAGTTTGGCATCAGAAAGCCCCCGCTCCCCCGACTCTGTCTCCAGATGACTGTCAAACCCAACACTGCCCTTAACTTCCTCTGCAGTTAGATTTTCAGGAACAAAAACATTGGCCAGCACATCAGTGTCCATGAGACCATCATTTTTGTTGTTGTTGATGAAAACCTTCTGTGATGCTGTATGAAAATAACCAGTTACACTAAGACAGTCACCATTGTTACAAAGCTGCAATAAATCTAGTACTAAGTATGTCATATAAGGTATCAATGGAAAAGTTATGATTTGCTAAATTTGATTTGTCCTGTTTATAGAGATGTATCATCTTTGTGTCTGAAGTTATGAATATTGACTATGTATCTGTACCTCACATATGTGTTGTATGCCTGGGTGACAGGCCTCCCCCTGGGATAGATTTATATCAGGGCTAGCCAGCTATGTGTTCATGTTCCATTAAGGACACTCCACTCTCACATTGGGCCATTGAAGAAACTCATTTTGTCTAATAGGCCTTTCCTGTGGATACCACAGACAGCAAGGAACCAGTGGCTACCCCTGTGATTCAGCAAATCATGTACAGACATATGTGGACATGTGACCTACGACGCCATCTTTTACCAGTAACTTTTCATGCTCATATGACCCTGGACTCCTTCTTGGGCCAGTACCTTTCCATGCACGTGGCAAAAGATATAAATGACACCAGAGACATCTCCGTTTGGCCTCTTTCCTGCTCCAATTCTCTGGACTGTGGATTTATAACTAAAAGGAGTATTTTGAACTATGGACTGAGGACCTTCCAATCTTTGGGAAGTTATCAGAGAGACTTTTGCAAGCCATCACTGCTACAACCTGATACAAGGACTTTGCAATCACTTGTTGTATATGATTCCTTAACCATTCAATAACTTTCTTCTTTCCTTTTATTAATAAATATTTAGTGAGTTTACTAATGATTGGCTGACAGCATGATACATGGGTAAGAGCTGAGATATATTGACTTGGGGGTAAGTCTCTGATCCTTTGGGATTAGTAGAACCTCACATATGGTGAACTGAGTTTTCAGTAACCTCTCACTGTATTAGACCTCTTTGTCTGGAAAGGAGCCAAGGGCTGGAATACCTAAGGAGGACTGTGTTTGGCTTCTGGTTAACCAGTGTGGTTCTGCAGAAGCTCCTTTGTTACTGGCTTTTGGGGACTATCTGTCCTGATTCTTGCAGGCTGCACTGAGTGTGATCCATCCCAGGCACCTAGACACACTCTCTGTCTCTGAAGTAGTGTAGAACAGTCTGTGGGAGAACAGCTTAGCAAGATGAAGTGCATCAATCAGAGTTGTTTTTTGACAACAGCTATGGCTTATAGGTGTGGTCAGCATCTAAAGAGATAGGTCCATGCATTTGGAAACTATGGCACACAGTGGAAGCCCTCATCTGTGCATGCTCAGAGGCAGGAAATGAATTACAGGTAGGACCTTCCCTCTAAAAAAGAGACTATTAAGCATCATGCCTGTTGCTAATATCCAAATGCCACTAACATTGATGTTAATGGGATGGGACTGGTTCCTGGGATTATGTTGCCCTTAATGAGAAGTCACTATTATGAGGATTGCTATTAAGCAAGAATCTACTGTAAAAGTAAAATATGCTTTCTAGTTGCTAAGACTTAATAAGCTGCAGCCTTGACTCAATGTAGATTTCTTACCATTTTTTCTTCTTTCCAACCATCCTGACTTTCTCTCAGTCAGGAACTTCCACAGAAGTACAAGATGCTGGTCTCCCTTGTCTTCATAAGTGAAGGATGCCAAAATGGCTTTCTGTCTCCACTTATCTCTCTCAGAGTTCACTAACCCTGCTTCAAAAGGCAGGATGACCTTACGCTGTCCTTCCCTTCCCGTATACCTCCCATCCCCCTGCTGATCTGTATGTAAATGGAGCTTCCACTGGTTTGATTCCATAAGGTTATCTTCCCTGCTGTCTGGGGAAAAACCTGTTTTTCCTTGTGGTTGGTCACAGACTACAAGGCGTAATATCATAGAGTATTCATAATTTCTCATATAGTGTTAATACATACATTTTACAATTATATTAGTCACCAGTGTATCATTAGCTCTCATAAAAGACCTTAGTTGATACACTTTTATAATACAGTAATATTGTATATAATCAGTTGATTCAATTGCTTATCATCTGAGCTTCAGACCCCTGTCTTTATAGCTGAGATTATCTCCCCCACTCCCATAAGTTTATTTACCTTTTATGTAAATATACCTTCATTGTCTCTGCCTGACAACATGGCTGGTCAGACAAACAAATACACATTCCATTGTCTAGGCAGACTGGACTTTTGCATTGTTTGCCAAACACATTTTAAGAACATAATTCTAGCACATACCCATAACTCTTTGTACAACCATTATATGTACATCATGCAATAATATTAATGACCAGTGGGTATTAATTTTCCAATGATACTTTATATGACACCTTTTAGATGTCAGTCAGCAGATTATGACAACAGATATAATGAGTATGTCAGGCTTGACAAGAGTGTCTGATACAGAGTAGTGAACCACCACTGGATTTCTGTCGAACTGTTCCACATGGAATTTAAATTGCAAAAGTATTTCCAAGGGGGGAGATTGTTGCGTAAAAGATCAGACATGCAATTTTAGATTCTACAAGAAGAGGCTTATGTAAGATTTTGATACTGGTTTTATGTAAAAAGCAATCAAATCTACATACTATAATGACTTGCCACAGCCACTTCAGAGCTCCATTCAGTTATCAAGAATTTCTTTTTCTATTTACTTTCATGGTGGGGATTGGGGAGGAGGCAAGACACATTGCAGTTCATAGCATGCAGAATATTCACTTTGAAATTCACACACTTTCATCTCTCTCCAGGGGCTAAACTAAGGGGCAATAAGAGGCTACAAGCAGATGGAGGGCTCTCACTCTTCTGTCCAGCTTTGGGGATCTCTGCTCCTTGCTTGGCTGGCAAAGAGAGGCTGCACCAGGCAGGGGAATCTGAATTGGTGGTAGCAGGAGGAGCTGGTGCCTGGCCTAGGAGTTTCTAGAACTCCTAGCCTTCCTGCCAGTGGGTGGAGCATCAGTAGCATCTAACATGAGAAGAGGCATCCCAGCTGAGAGCCCCTATGGCCAGATTTTTAATAGGGATTTAGGTGCTTCTTGACTGGGCAGAACAACACTTAATCTCTGGGGTGGCCTTCTGCATAGTGGAATTCTCAGCCCCGAGTTAGGTGCTGCCTAGGCTTCCTATGGAGTACATGGGGATAGTTAAGTGCCTAAGAAAGGGATTTTCAGAAACCGGTCTGCTGAGCAAGATGCTACCTTGGCTACCCAAGAAGGAGACAAAATCCACACCTGGCAACCTTGAAGTGATGAGAGATATGGCAGGCCATGCAGCAGTGGCTAGCCAAGACAATTGCTGCAGTCAAGCCCAGCTCTTAGGAACTGCTACTGTTGCAAGTACATGGACATGTTACTAGCTAGTGACATTCTGAACAGAGGGGTGGGGAATGGGGCAGAGGGCCAGGACAAGGAGAGGAGTGGGGCTTAGGCAACTAAGTGTCTGACCTGTACTCCTGAGTGATTGACCACAGATAGATGCCTCTCTCTGCCCTTTTAAATCAAATTGTATTTATGGAATACAATATAATATTTATACTGTACTATGACATAGGTGGGAAGATTTCATTTCTATAATCTGAATCTTTGTAAGAAAAATAGGTATACGAATATTTGTAGCTTTGGCCACAATTTGCATATTGGCACTTTAATCAGTACACCTTATGGTTTATACAGTATATTTTAAATATATTTTCTTTCTAAAAGGATAATTTTCTTAATGCCTTTATATTCAATATGCTTATAAAGTTCATTAGATAAAATTGTCAAAAGGAACTCACAAGAAATCAGCGGGGCAGCTAGCTTTTCCCCTCGCTGTCTGCAGGATTCTGAACCAACAAGACCTGTCTCTCTCTTTCTGTCATCTTCTCATTCTTCCATGACAACTGCTAATTGTGATGTCTTTAACCTAACTTTACATTAAAAGGGAACTCATCTTTCTATACATCGATTAAAGTGCCATATATATTTATGCCACTATACAAATAGTAGTTGTTAATAATAAATGATATACAGATATTAACTTTTAAAATAAAATTACAAACACCAACAAGCCCATCACTGTGACATCACCTTGAGAACTCAATGTATTTAAACGGCTAAAAGCTGATTAAAATGTTTGTGAATAGTATTTAATATGATATCATGTATTTATCCCACAGGAAATACCTATCTATCTTATAGAACTGGAAGAGACCCTGAAAGGTCATTGAGTCCAACCCCCTACCTTCACTAGCAAGATTAAGTACTGATTTTGCCCCAGATTCCTAAATGCCCCCTCCCCAATGATTGGGCTCACAACCTTGGGTTTAGCAGGAGAATGTGCAAACCACTGAGCTCTCCCTCCCCTTAACATAATATACTCATTTTGCCCCAGATCTCTAAGTGGCCCCCTCAAGGAGGGCACTCACAACCCTGAATTTAGCAGGCCAATGCTCAAACCACTGAGCTATCTCTCTCCCATAACTACCAGAGATAATGTACAAATAAAAAAGGTTTGAATCTGCTATGTAACTATATTGCAAATATCAAATTAGATTTAGTGAGAACACATGTACAGAAGTATTCAATGAACTGAAGGATAATAACTGCTTCAAAAATGAAAACAGCTGAACTGGAACAATGACATATGTCATCTTGTTGCCATCTCCTTTTGAAGTGTAGTAAATAGAAACATTTCAAATTGCATTTCCTGATTCCACACCCCTCTCTTTCTCACACACACACCCCCCAACTCCCTGATAAAGTGCAGAGTGGGCATTTGGTACCAGCACTAATTGCTCCTAAATGGTCTGTGTTGCATCAGGTACTAGTTTATTAGCATTCAGCACCATTGCCATAGGATAAATGATTAAAAAACAGAAACATGAGAAGAGATTAAAGGAAGTAAATGAGGGGAAAATATCTTTAAACTGTCTGTCTCTCTTCTCTCAAAGGATCATCCTCCCAAAACACCTTCAGTCAAGTAGCTGACATGTGGCTTGTAGTGCTGATAGAGAAGCAGACATCTATCTGAAGTAATTATTTGAGGACACAGATTTTTTTCTTGCCTTCTGCAAAGACTATCAGAAGCCAGATTATTTCAAGTATAACCACAATTGCAGCAAAGAGAATGTCTTTTTATTAATAATAGTAATAATCCTCATTCACGGTGTGTTCAGTATTTTATTCAGAGCCATTTCTCTCACTTTTAAGAACCCTATTTGCAGAAATTAATATAATTAGCTTTTTTTTTGATAAAGCAAAAGGAACAAAATTGATCACTCATTTATCAAAAAAATAAGGAGACAAAAGGCACAGTGATTATAAATTCATAGATGATACATATGTTATGTACAATACAACTGTTCCCTCTTATCAAACATACTACTCTATCAGAGATGGAAAAATCAGATGTGAAGTTTATAGCATAAGCATATCAAATAAATACTTTGCTGCTGTCTTGTCTGCAGTTCTGCAGCTCAGTTGTAATCTCAGGCCTAATATTTATGAAGTCTGACAGGAAAGCACAGCTCACAGTTATTTTGATGTATGCTGGCACCAATATGTCTTTTTATCTTATTTTGCTGCTCATATCAGACAGGAATTTATGACTCTGATTAGTAAGTGGGAATTTATGTCACAATACTCATAATACAGTAAACCATTTCTCTTGCAACTCTCCTAGTTTTACAGCTTTTGAGACTCACAGGAAAACATTGGGAAAACCACAGAGGAGATATGAATTTCATAGTAGATGTGATTTTCAAAAGGAAGAACTGTAGGTAAAAAAAACCTGCAGGTAGTAACCCCCATTCAAGTGGGTTCAAAGCCCAGTTAACAAAGCCAAGGAACCTGCCCTTTGAATTTTTGATTGTATATATCACAAGACACAGTAGCATAATTCTGTATGTGTGTCTCACTGTGGGTATATATAGGGCTGTTTCTTGATGGAATCCTCTATGAGCAAATTTTGTTTTTATGTAAAAAAAAATGGCTTCAGTATACTCACTGCTCACAGAAACATCTGGCCCCCATCCTGAGATCAATTAAACCTTTTACTATACTTCTTCAAAGCACTTGTGCTCTGGAGATATTTACAGTCATATCATTTTAAGTGGTTCATTTTCCTGATATATTTTGTTGCAAACATTCCTCTGTTAAAATACATCATTAGAACATGAATCCATATAATTATGTACATCTGACATATAAATGGTAGAACTGAGCTATGATTCCCAATCTAAGATATACCAGTGGTCCCAATCTTTCATATGCATATCAGTAGCAATATAATAGTCCACATTAAAAAGCCAGATCTGCCATCCTTTGCATCTGGCTAATTCTGGCAACAGTTGGAGCCTGCCCAGCAAAACTGAGAGCAGCCCTAGGGTTGGTCTAAATTATGCCATCTAAAAACACCTTCTCCACCCCACAGTGTATCCCCAACACATGCCCTATGCCAGGAGTAGGGCCAGCTTTTACACTAGCTCTATATCAACTAAAGAATCCCCCTGTGATTAAGGTATTCTATAGGGTTATTTAAGCCTCTTTTTATGACTACGTTTCACCACCCTGTATCATAGAATCTAGCCCAGCGTTTGTTAATAGTTACCAAGACTTTCTGTAGATTTAGACCAGGAAACATTGTGGTAACTGGGGGAATCCTCAGATCTTTGTCAGGGGAACTTTATGGCCTCTTTGCACTGCTAGAGTGGTACAAAGGTGACATGTTGTAGAAGTGAATATAGTCCCCCAGCCTTTAGCTTTTCAAAGGTTTAGAATTTGTAAGATCATTTGAATTTACTAAGACAATCCCCTCTATTAAAATGGGGTAAATTTGACCATCCTTCATGTAGTATATCTGTTAACAAACCTTTCCCATGGCCTAGGAACTTGACCAATTGGTAGTACCTCTGAATTTTAATGGAAGTTATATACGGTACAATGGAAAAATAGGTATTTTTCAACATTAGTAGCACTGGTGAATCTTCAACCATGCAGAAAAATGAACATACATCTTCTGATTGTAGACAAGGTGTTGGTGGCTAGAGTTCCATACTGATGAAGACCAGACAAATTACCTATCTGATTTTAGGGTAATGCTGGGTAACTCAGAATGGATAACGTCCATGAACTTTTGTGTCTGACTATTAGACTTTTAACTAAGATTTTAGGGTGAGATTTTCAAAGGCACAAATAGCAATTAGATGCCTAATTCCCTGTCTACACTGGAAACTTATATCCGCATAGCTATGACTCTCAGAAGTGTGAAAAATCCACACACCTGAGAAACATAGTTATGCCAACCTAACCCCTAGTGTAGACAGCACTAGCTCGACAGAAGAATTCTTCCCTCAACCTAGTGGATTAACTACAGCGATAGGAGAACCCATTCCACCACTGTAGTAAGTGTCTACGCTGAAGCAATACAGCAGCCAAGCTGCAGGGCCACAGGTGTTAGCATTTTAAATGTAGACATAGACTTAGTGAGTTAAATATTTGTATGTAAAATAGAGTGGTTAGTGACTTTATAGATTCATTAAAATATTTGAAACTATTTTCCCTTTAACCCTTTAATTCAAAAAGATTATAATGAACACAAAATCCTTTATAGTTGAATGTCCTTGTTCAGCAATCATCACTCTCATAAATTTATCCTAAGGGTATCTTTCTTTCAATCCAAGATGTTAGTGTGTATCTATGATATTCTGTCTTTCTGCTCTAGTTGTCTGGAGAGTACATGTTTCTTTCTATTCTTTTCAAGGCATTTCCATCTACTCTGACTGTGATTAGGCTCTATGTTTCCTGGACGCACACTTGGGGATAGATTGAGCCAAGCCCACGACATGGGGCCAGGTGTAGTTGTGCCACCTAAGGAGGATCTCTGGAAAGGAATTCAAAGTAAAAAGAGAAGTTCTTGTTGAAAATAACGTATTTTTGAACCATTCATACAAAGTGAAGTTTCATGAGGTACCAATAACAAGTTAAATAATAGAAAATTAGGGCAATCTACATCTTGTCAGTGTTCATGTACTAATTCCACAGACGGTTCAACTTCCCGGGTTCTCTACTGTCAAATATCCTTTAATCTTTACATCCCCTGCCTGGTGAAGTCTGCACTTGTGCTAAGAGAATTAATCAGCTCTGTCCAGATGGATGCTAATGACAGGGACTTTATACAAAACATTTTATTATAAATTCACATTCACATCTCATTTTCTTTTGCCTTTTGCTATACACTCTATTTATAGCGCTGATGTCTACAGGTGCAATTACGGTCCCAGTATTTTTCAAACAGGCAAAAAATTAAGGTACTATTTGAAATGTTTCATGTACATTCACTCGGATTCATATCTGTCAAGGGCTGTTGAACAAATCCTACAATTATGCTTCATCCTTTCCATAATATTTATGTTATTACACTTCTATATTGAAGTATCCTAAAATGCTTTTCAATTTTACATCTACAGTACAGAAGTAATTTCACCTGCCCTGAAGTGCAGCCAATTCTTGGGGAGAAATCGCTGAGCCGATTAACAGTGTGCAGCAGCATTACATATACAATTAGGACGGGAAAGGGGAAAAGAATTGAAATTTCAGGAGTTTTTAAATAAGAAATATGTACCTAGTGAAATCTGGATTTGGTCAGAACACCAAAGCTAGCACACAGTCTCTTATAAAAAGTGACCTGGATTCTGTAATGAACACAAGCGGTTAAACTTTGGTTTTACATTTAATTCAACAGAGTGAACATGCAACAAAGCATTCCCTACAACCATGTTTGGTATTGGTTCATTAATGACTCAAAAAGGAGAGTGCTGCTGATGGTGGGGAGCAGACAAATGGTGTGTATTTTGTGCTTTTTCCAAGCCTTGTAAATTGTTATTGGACAAATCTAGATTGAGTTTGCAAAGCTTTTTTTCCTGTATTTTTAAGAAGTCACGCTGTTGGTTTTATTCAAGGATATTTCTGTTTATCGAGAAAAATGGCTTCTGAGCTAAAAAAAAAGATCTTATAGGCAACACACTATAGTGAAGCCTACAGTTAAGGTTGTCCAACACTTTCCATAACAGCCTGTTTTCAATTGCATGTAACTCTGCCAAACGTTAACCAATAGGACTAAAATGTTCCCTGCTCGATGTCTGCATAGGCTGAATTCTTTTTGGAAAATTTCAGGTGAAATGAGTCTCAGGTGAGATCCAGAAAAAGTACATTGTTTTACCCATGTTAAAAATTCTTACAAAGCTGTTTCATTAAGCAGTTCTACCATGTTCATGCTTGGAGCAGGGACTTGAAAGCGAGGGGTTGACCTTGGTGCAAGCAATAAACCTATGGATGCCCACATGAAAACTGGCCCAAATTTGGCCAAATTATGAGTCTCAGACAGTGTATCTTCTCTTCTTGCTTCTTTCTTGCATCCAGACAGGTAAGTCATCTCACGCATCAGCAAATATGCCCTTTTTTCTCTTTTTGCAATGTCATTATTTATGATCTTATACTGATTGGTACCAAATTTGATGATGATCATGATGATCATGATGCCCAATCAGACCTTGGGCTCCGTTATCCTGGGTTCATAGTTCTGTGTACAAACATAGAATCGAGTCAATCCCTACCTGAAGGGTGTACAGGTTAAAACTTTTAAATTATTCTCCAGCTTTTTTCCCTAAATTATTGAGTGAACAGTTCTCAGATTAAGCTCTCTGATTTTCAAGAAAAATGTTTCGGTTTCTTGCGTCTGTATTTGACCTGTCACTCATCTCACTCGTCGTGTAGCTCGGTACTTTAGTCCACCAAAGTCCTCCATGAATTCCAAGGTCCCAGAAAATTATATGTAGGGAAATAATAACTCTTCTAAGAGTGAGAAAGTCAGTAACAGGAAAATCAGTTTTAATCTTTATGTGTGGCCTCATCCTGCACCATGAGTTGTGCCAATGACTTAAATAGGAGCTAAATCAGAGCCTGAGCCAAGAGCCCCACTGTGACAATCAGAGTCCAGCCATCCCAGGGGAGAACAGGGGATATGAACCCCATCCAAAGAATAAGCAATTGAAATCAACTGATTCTATGTAATATTATTGTACTATAAAAGTGGATCGAATAAAGTCTTTTATGAAAGCTTGTGACTAATCTCATTGTGAAATGTAGGTATTAATACTCTATGAGGAATTATGGATATTTACTGATATTATGAAATCAGTTTAATTTAAAATCTGTAACCAGGGCCAGCCTCAGCAGTAGGCAGGCTGGGTGACCACCCAGGGTGCGCCTTGCTCAGGAGGCACCTCCGGAGCAAGGGTTTCATGTCTCTCCTCCTCGCACTGCTTTTCAGCCATCTGCAGCCACTGCTGCTCCTGCTCCTCCCTAAAAAGTGGGGAGGAACCACCGTCCATTCCCCATGTGCCCCTGCCCTCATGCCGTCCCTCCCCACTGAGTCCCCACCTTCACATTGCCTTTCCTCCCAAGGCCGTGCCCTCGCATCGCCTCTTCCCCCCAAAGATGCTGCTCCCTGATTACTCCTCTCCACCCACTCCCCCCATCACTTGGCCTTACAGTATAGCCCTCCCACTTTTAAAAGTGATGGGGCCAGGCCCCCTAACCCTCACCCCCCATTCTGGCACCCCTGCTCCTGCTCCCTTCCCCTGCTTGGAGCTGCCCCTGGCCATGCTGATCCTGGGACCCTCCTGTCTGCTGTGCAGGGGCAGGAGGGCTGATGCTGGGGTATCAACATCCCCCCATCTGTGTACTGGTCTTTGCTGATCTGGGGTGGGGGGACCGGAGCCTGTGCTGCTGCCTCTGGGTCACAAGTGGGAGCTGGTGGCTGCTGCTGCTAGATTGAACAAACCTTCAGACTGGTGGGTGCTGAGCTTAAAGTGACAGCACATTATCTCTCCCACTGCCCCAGCACACCCTCTATCTTTCCCTCATACACACTCTGTCTCTCTCTCACACTCCTCCAACACACACTTCTATTATTGTTTAAGCTCCAGCAAAGGGCTCTCTTGCTGAGGCAGAGAGGTAACACAGTAGTTTATGGTTAGTCATTGCCTAGCCATTGCCATGGTAACCATAACACTTGTGACACAAGTGAGTCTATTGTGCCATACTCCTGCCTCTTAACCACTGATGAGATCCTTCCCTAGCCCAGCCCCAAGTGATTGCTTTACTTCCACTAAGGCAGATGCTGCTTTCCTGATTGCAGAAATCAAACTGGAGACACACAGTATTACTCAGCATCCCATCATCTCAGACATATAAGTGGATCTTCCCATTTACCCAGATGCTTCTACGCACATTCTGCATCCCCATGTGGCATTTACTCTGCTGATCCCATCAGCCATCATTTGCCCTGCTGCTCTCCAGGTGGCAATTACTGTCAGCTTGTGAATATCATGCAGGGTCTATCTGGCCTTTTCCATGTTGCTTTCTGTCCTTATGTGGCATGATGGCCACCATCTTGATTGTGAGTGAGTATTGCACAGAGCTAAAAGCTAAGCTAAGAGATACTGCTTCACTTAAAGGATTGAGTCCTGTAGCTGGAAACTATAACAGACTCGTATCCTTTTTGGCCTGGACACAGAGTGGGGACATGTACCACACTGTTAATAGTGGGTTGCAGGGTCACATTGTGGCGCTGGTTTCACAATGTTTTTTCATTTAATTTTAAAACAAAAATGTGTTTTCTTGGTAACCACGCTACCTGTGAGTGACATTCCTGTCCATTGTGCCCTGACCTTGGAGCCCTGCACTGCTACCCCATACAGATTGACAGCTTTTACTCTCTCTAACTCTCTGTTATTCTCATTCAATCAAATCTGATATCATCAGCTTCGATGTACCATCGCTCATGCAGTTTTCACTTGGCTACTTCCCCCCAGTTCTGTAGTTTCCAGGTGAGAGTTACCAGGTTGATGCCATCCTCAGAGTTGTTTGCCAGCAGCAGCCAGCCTTCCCCAGGCTGAGACTTTCTTGAATGCCAGATTTCCTGAGGTAGCTCCCAGTTTCCTGGCTGGGGCATAGAATTTGAAGTAAAATTCTTGCAAAGGATATAGCTGGGAAAATTCTTGACCTGAACATATCCAATATTTGAGCAGACAGCGGTGTCCCCTGGGAATGGCAATTAAAAAACATTAAATTTTAAGCTTAGAGTTTTGAACTACATGATTAGTGAAGTGAGAATTTGAATGATTGAAACTCTAGCCCTTGTCTGGATGAAGAAATGTCTGTTTTGTGGTACCTCATTTTGGCACTGGAAGCATCTGTGAGCTCAACTGTTCCAAAGCAAAATAAAATGTTAGTCATTAATGGCAGCTTCTAATATTTTTGGAAAGTCTGTGCAATCTTATCTCAACAGCATGTTAGTCAGTGTGTCCCTTTGAATTTGAAAGAAATAGGAAATATTTTACGGTGAAGATTGTTTGGTATATTAACTTTTAATTAATATAAATTAATATTTGGAAACAAAGACATTCTCATGAGCAAAGTATACCCACTGGTAGAAATGTATGTTACTAACATAGAAAGAGAAAGGTTTAAATTTACCATACATAGTTAAAAAAATTAATTAACACCCCTGCATGATAGGTAGGTAATTATTATATCAATTTTACAAACGGGAAACTGAGGCCTCAATGTTTTAGGGCCAACATTTCAAACTTGAATGCCTTAAGTTATCCAGAATTGTAATTGATGATCAGAATGTTGGAAGGGATAGAAAACCTTGCTGGGTTTAAACGCATCTCTAACTATTAGAGATTAGGATGAGACATAACGTGGAGGCCAGATTACCCCATGTCTGCCTACTGAGAGGTTTTTGCACCTTCCTCTTAAGCAACTGGTGCTGACCACTGTCGGAGACAGGATACTAAGTAGTTGGACTCTAGGTATGATCCAGTCTGGCATTTCCTGTGTTCCTACACTGCTTATCAGAGATGCTGAGTATCCACAATTTCCTTTGAAGTCAATGGCGCCCAAGTTTGGAAATTCTGCCCGAAAGGATGCACCGAAGGCTACACATAGTTCGACAGTGGCAGAGTTAGAATTAGAATAGGGAGCTTTTGGCTCCCAGTCTTATATCGTTTTCACTAGACTGTCTGTGGTAGGAATAAAAATGGGTGGATTTTCTTTCTGTCTTGCTTGTAGGATGGCGTTAGCTATAAAGAAATTCATCAAAACAACCTATATTATCTATTTGGAGCTGAAGAAGGTTCCCATCAGAGAACCAGAGATCATCTTCTTAAATGAAAATATACAGCTGCGCTTGGGGAATGAGGCAAACACTGGGAACCAACAGCAGCAGGCAACTTTTGAAACATCTCAGCGCATTGCTCATGGGAAGGAGAGTGTGCTGAAAAGGAAAATCAGACACACAGTGGTGCAGGAGAAGGTTCTAACTGGTGAACTAGAGCCAGAGCCCCGTATTATAATGGAGGAGGCAGAAAGCATCACCCTGCAGCAGGAAAAGGAAAAAGAGAATATTAGGGCAGAAGGGGAAAGCGCAAAGACATATTGTGGGTTTAACACAGATGTCTCCCCACAGCAGGAAGAGAAAAGCAACTGTGAGGTACAAACATTCACCATTTATTATGCAAATCATGGCTTCTTTGTACAGGTGAAAGTGGGCTGGTACAGGCTGGTACAGCATACTGGTAAGAAGCTGGTACCAGCCTGTGCACAGTCGATGTTAAAGCGCTGCTGCGGCAAAGGACTCTCCTTAAAGTGCTGCCACAGCAGCACTTTAACATCACTTCCCCTTCCCCCTCCCCCGGACCGCCGACACAGGGTAAGAGAGGCAGCTGCCCCGGGGCCAGTGATTTAAAAGGACCCAGGGCTCCTGGCCACTTGCATCAATATCGTAGCAGAAGCTGGAGTCCCAGGCCCTTTTAAATTGCCACTGGAGCCCCGGGCAGCGCAGGCCAGGCAGCATGGATGGGCTGGCTGGGGGAGGCATACCCCAGCCCTGCCTCTTCCGATAGAGGCCACACCCCTTCTGCCAGAGTCCATGCCCCTTCTGGGGGCCCGGAGCTGGGCCCCAGTACGGGTAAGTGTTTCATATTGCTTTCACACCTGCTTCTTTGCCTCTCGCGCGCCAGCCCTCCCTCTGTATGCCCCATGCCTTCACTTGGCCTGTTTATTTCCACACGCTCAGAGCATCTTGTCTATATGCTCCTGGTCAACTCTCTGCACACTTGAGGCTCTTTCTCTGCCTACTTAACCCTACATACAACAAGATCTTCTCTATGCACACATTTCCCTGCATGCTCTGGTCCTTATCTTCACACATCTATTCCTGCAGGTTTCTGGCCCTTATCTGCATGCTACTGGCCCTATTTTTCCCTCCACTCACTTATCCTGCATGCTCTGGGCCTTCTTTTTGTACACCTATCTCATACAGTTCAAGCCATTTTATAAACTATGACATTAAAGATTAAGGAAACCTGCTGTGAGATTTTACAACTCATCTGACACCAGGAAAGAAGCTTCCTCTCCAATTCAGGCTTTAACTAGACTCCTGGTAGTATCAGTCTTTTGAATGCAGATGATGTAAGTCATCTGAAGGAATTCAAATATGAAATTGCAGAACTACTACCTTTGGTATGTAACCTATCACTCTAATCAGCTTCTGTACCAGATGACTGGAGGATAGCTAATGTGACACCATTTTTTTTTAAAGGGCTCCTTAAGCGATCCTGGCAATTACCGGTTGGTAAGCCTCACATCAGTACCAGGCAAATTGGTTGAAACTATAGTAAAGAACAGAATTATCATACAGATGGATGAACATGATTTGTTGGGGAAGAGTCAGCATGGCTTTTATAAAAGGAATCATGCCTCACCAGTCTATTAGAATTCTTTGAGGGGGGTCAACAAACATGTGGACAGGAGTGATCCAGTGGATATAATATATTTGGACTTTCAGAAAGCCTTTGACAAGGTTCCTTACCAAAAGCTCATAATCAAAGTAAGGAGCTTTGGGATAAGAGGGAAGGTCCTCTTATGGATCAATAAAAGTTAAAAGACAGGAAACAAAGAGTAGGAATAAATCGTCAGAGCGGTAAATAGTGGTGTCCCCCAGGGATCTGTAGTAGGACCAGTGCTATTGAACATGTTAATAAATGATCTGGAAAAAGAAGTAAACAGTGAGGTGGCCAAGTTTGCAGATGATACAAAATTACTCAAAACAGTTAAGTCCAAAGCAGACTGCAGAGATTTACAAGGGGATCTCACAATACCATGTGACTGAGTAACAAACTGCCATATGAAATTCAGTGTTGATAAATGCAAAGTAATTCACTTTGGGAAACATAATCCCAACTCTACATTTGTAGTGATGGGGTCTAAATTAGCTGTTTCCACTCAAGAAAGAGATCTTGGTGTCTTTGTGGCTAGTTCTCTGAAAACATCTGCTCGATTTGCAGTGATAGTCAAAAAAGCGAACAGAATGTTAGGAATTATTAGGAAAGAGACAGATAAGACAGTAAATGCCACTACTAAATCCATGGTACAATCACACCTTGAACACTGCATACAGTTCTGGTCACCCCATCTCAAAATAGATGTATGAGAAATTGAAAAAATAAAGAGAAGGGCAACAAAAATTATTAGGGGTATGGAACAGCTTCCCTCTGAGGAGAGATTAAAAAGACTGGGACTAGTCAGCTTAGAAACAGGGCCGGCTCTGGGCACCAGCAAAACAAGCAGGTGCTTGGGGCGGCACATTTCCAGGGGGCAGCATTCTGGCCATCCTTTTTTTTTTTTTTAAACTCGCGTCCTCCCCTCTCACAACCCTGCAGAAGTGGAGCCACAGAGCAGCTGGGGATCCAGCATGGGAGCTGAGAACCCATGGGACCCTGGGAGCTATAGTTCCTTGACTACCTCCCTGCCTATAGAGCCAGCCCTGGAACAGGGAAAGAACTACATTTCCCAGCAATCCCTTGGATGCTATCAACAGGAAAGGGAGAGGTAGGGAGTGAGGTAGCTGTGCCATGCTGCAGCTTGCTATGAGTCGAAAGGGGTGACACTGTGAATGGGGAACAAGTGTGCCCAGGGAGTAGAAGGCTTTGCCCCTGGTATCCCCTTCAGAAGATTTCCCCAGACTGGATTAGGGATACTGGTGTGACCTTACCTTGCAGCCCTCAAAGAAGGAATTGAGTGGACTAAATGGACAGTGCCTCTCTCTATCTGAAGCCTAGCAAGGGAGGTACGTGGATCTCATTAGAATTTAAAATGAAAAGTAAGGGAGGGGAAGCTCTGCTAGGGGACTTCAGCAGCTTTAGATACAGTACCAGGCATGTAGGAGGATTTGCACTTCTGAGCCATGGAAGCAGAAATTGACTTTTCCTTTCCAGATTTAGCTAATATTCAGAAAGGGAATCTAGCACCTGCCTTCCAGATTTGAACACCCTCAAAATTCAGGAGAGCTCAAGCTCAATTTGGGAAGCTGTTACTTCATTTTTCCCAAATCAAATATACTGATCCACTGTAACTTGCTGTAGAAAAACTAGGATAAAATTGAGCAAGAAATGCTTCCCAGTGGTTTTTAGGACTGGAATTGCTATTTTCAACAGCTATTGCCCTTTTTTAAAAAAGTTTTAGTTGTTTAAAAGGAAGACAGTAATATTGCATTGGCAAATTCCCCATAGAAACTCAGGGTATGTCTTCACTACCAGTCGTATCGGCTGGGTAGCAATTGATTTCTCGGGGATCGATATATCACGTCTCATCTAGACGCAATATATCTATCCCCGAACAAGCTCCTGTCGACTCTGGAACTCCACCAATGCGAACGGCGATAGTGGAATCGACAGGGGGAGCCACAGACGTCGATCCCGTACCATGAGGACGGTAGGTAACTTGATCTAAGATACTTTGACTTCAGCTACGTTGTTCACATAGCTGAAGTTGCATATCTTAGATCAATTTCCCCCCCTAGTGTAGATCGGCCCAAAGAGTGGAACAAAAGAATAATAAAGGCACCTCAACTTTTCCTCATTTATGTAGGACAGTCTTATAATATTCATCCAGATATCCTCCAATCACACAAGCTGAAAATTGTTCCACTTTACTGCAGTTCTTTAACCATATGGGAACCAATCCTATCTGTGTTCTGTGCACATCCAAAATTCCTGCTGAATGACCCGCCCTGGAAGCGAGTTACCAGTGACCCAGGACTGGGACAGCAGGAGGGCGCAGGTTGCTGGGGAAAGCCCAGGGCTGGGGTGGCAAGGGAGTGGGGGAAGGAGGGCACTGGTGGGGGGAAAAGGAGGGAGCCCAGCGTTGGGGCGGCAAGGGGTGTGGGTGTGGGGGGAGCCCAGGGCTGAGGCAGCAGGGGAGTGCGGGTGGGAAGCCCAGGGCTGGGGTGGGAGGCAGCCAAAATTTTTTTTGCTTGGGGCGGCAAAAAACCTAGAGCCGGCCCTGCTTGGAAAAGCAATAACAAAGGGGGGATATGATAGAGGTCTATAAAATCATGACTGGTGTGAGAAAGTGAATAAGAAAGTGCTATTTACCCATTCACATAACACAAGAACCAGGGGCCACCCAATGAAATTAATAGGCAGGAGATTTAAAACAAACACAAGGAAGTACTTCTTCAGACAATGCACAGTCAACCCATGGTACTTGTTGCCAGGAGATCTTATGAAGGCCAAAAATATAACTGGGTTTAGAAAAGAATTTAGTGAGTTTGTGGAGCGTAGGTCCATCAATGGCTATTAGCTGATATGTTCAGGGATGCAACCTCATGCTCTGGGTGTCCGTAAGCCTCTGACTACTGGAAGCTGGGACTGGATGACAGGGGATGGAACACTTGATGATTGCCCTGTTCTGTTCATTCCCACTGAAGTATCTGGCATTGTCTGCTGTCAGAAGACAGGATACTGGGCTAGATGAACCATTGGTCTGACCAAGTATGGCCATTTTTACATTTTTATTTACAAAAGGCTTTTCCCTGTTTCTTCAGATCTATGAGGAATCTGGTCCCCTGGCTACAGTTACCAGCCAGATCCTTATAGCTGTGGCTGGTCTGAGAGACACAGTGAAAACCAATGCTCAGGCAGCTGCAGTAATGTTGACCTCAGTCCTGAAAGAGCAGAGGCACAATATTAAGGAACAGGTAAGAGGTTGGGAAAGTTAGAATTCTCTTTTCTGGATTTAGAAGATGGGATTTGCATTCTTTAGAGTCTCTGAGTTGTCTTTCTCTTTACAAGTTTGAAGCCTGTAGCACAGGCTCAGAATCATCTTTTTAAAAAGATAATCCAAACTCTTTCCTCAAGGAATGTGCAGTCCCCTCTTGTTCTGCTTAAAAGATAGATGAGCAAATCCTTCCTATGTCTTTCTATGAGTATTTGTATCCTGTCTGTATAAAAGCATAGTCTACAAAACAAGAAAATGCATCTGAAATATCAGATGCAAATTGGGGTCAGCAAATTGATCATCCAAACCTTAAACAAAGCATTTTTAGGGAATTGAGATAGTTTCGTTGATTTTTTTTTCTTTTCATTGTTTTTCATTTTCATTGCATCTTTGCATTTCCTAGATCGGGATGTGAGTAGAAGCCAAAATAATGCAAGAAAAAAACACATTTGTGGTATTTCCAGACTCAACAGAGGCAGAAACTACCAGAAATCCTGTAAGGAACCCAGTGTTCAAGCTCTCAAATCCAGTTTTGCAGACACAGGAGGTTCAGATAGTTTGAAAGTGTGTCCACATTTTGGATGTGTATCTGATACAAATATCTGACCCCTAAAAGATTCCACTTTCACTAATTATAAATGGTCATTGGGTAATCATTATGTAAATTGTCACATGAGATCAGGATTACTCAGGAGCCCAGCAATTACAATGGTGACTCTTGATGAACTGGATTAGCAAATCTTCCCATATATGCCCTTTGTTTGTTTCTCTATCAGGGCCTAATCTTGCAAAATGCTTAGTGCCCTCAATTCCTATCGAAGCTGATGGAAGTTGAGCATGCACAGTATATGCTCATCACCTTGTAGCATAAGGCCTTTAGTTCTTCTGAGCCCTGGAGTTGCTTTGTTTGTTATTCAGCAGGAGTATTCTGTAGCACCATGAATCAATTCCACCCAGACACTGATCATTGCTACATTCAGGCATAAACTGGAAGGGGAATGAAACCACAGAAGAAACAGTCTCTAAACCAGTTTTATTGTTTTTTACAGGTGCCAGAGATCATGGATATTATTTATTTCCACCTGCAGGCTATCGAGGAGGCCAGTGCCAGACAGACAGCTATGGGTGCTGTGTGTTTACTAGCTGAAAAGCACACAAGAGAAGTAGTGTCAGCCCTACTGAGACTCTCGCTCCCATGTGACAGGTAAAATTGCTGTACTGCTCCCTTCATGGTTCCAGAGCTGAGTGAGTACAGAGGAATCTGGTCTCAATCCACTTCCCCATAGATGGAAAGATAGGAGGAACAGGATGCTGAATACAATAGAGTTCATCCCAATGACTCTTTGATATGTAAAATAGGGTTTGTAATTAAAAACAAGAAAACCAAATAGAGCAGCAGAAGTCTGATAATCCCTGTCAACTTTGTTATGATGCAGACTCAGAGTGCCTTCTGCTATCAGGGTGTTCCTCCATGCCTGTTGAAGGACAGCAATTTTTTCTACAGAAGACTACATGATCCCAGTTACTAAACCTATGTCTCAGCTCCCAATTGTGCTACTCCAGAACTAAGGTCCAATTCCTTCACTGACCACCACTCATGGCCATAGCTCTGCCACTAGCGCAGCACGACTGTGAAGAGATCTGTCAATCACATATTCCTGTGTTTTCGAATCTGCAGCCATGTCAGTCAGATCTGGGAGGCCCTAGGCAGAGCCAAAAAATGTGTCAGCCTCCGGGTGCTTGCTGAGCTCCTGGAGATGCTAAAAAGAAGACCATGCCTCAAGAAGAGTGAAACCTCTGAGTCAAGAAATAGCTTTGAGGATAATACCTCTCTTTTTTCTCTAGCTGTAAGTAATAACCCAAATATTACCCTCCTATCCCCCAGCTTTCAGACTTGTCTAGACAGCTACCTAGGAGTTATATACTTCATGGCAACCTGTGCAGGGAGCTCTCATCCCTTGGAAGATGGAGAGATCTAGAGAGCATGATATGCTGCTGGGTCTTTCTAGGACAGCTCTTGGATGGTAGCTTTTACTGCTGCAGGAGTCTTTCCAGAACTGAGCAGCAAGGAAGGAGAAACCGAGGGTAGGGGAAATTGGTCTGCTTTGGCGTTTTGGAACTGGGGTCCTTAGTGATGGATAGCACTTTGGGATACATTTAGAGTCTCAACCTGTAGTAGAGGCTGATCAAAATCTCCCCTTTACCTCCTCACCTCCCTCCATTGCATTGGTATGGAATTTCACTGTAAACATTGGCAGAGACTCTGAGACCAGAGTGGCTGAAGAATGGGTCAGATATTATTTGTGGAGTAACACTGGGGAAGGAAGAACCCCGAGAAAGGGTAGATTTCTTGTTTGGACTTTTTCTGGAAGGGCAGGTCAGTGTTTGTTGAAAGGGGTGAAATTTAACCCACTTCTAAACTTTTGCTAATGTAGCTATGTCAGCTGGGGGTACGATGAGCAGTGATCTCTAAATGACATAGCTGTGCAAGCAAAAGCCCCAGGGGTGGATGTAATTATAAGAGTAAAACTGCATTTTTACCAGCATAGGTTATGTCTCTCCAGAGGGCTGCAATAAGCTGTGCTGGCAAAAGCACAGTTTTGCTGGTATGAGCTGCATCCCCATTAGGAGCTCTTTGCTGGTATAGTACACTGGTATATATACCATCAAAATGCTCCTGCTGTAGACCTGGTCTTAATTTAGCTGGAGACCCAGACAACCCACAGGCCAGAGAGATGGAAGAAGGATCCATGTTACTACTACAACAATGTATGGCCTCCCTCCACCAAGAAAGAAATGTATAATATGCTCAGTACTGTATGTCTTAGATTGGAGAGATATAGCTCCATGGCACAGGGAAACAAGAGAGGTCCTTCATGTCCTTGCCAAAGCCATGACAGCTTCCTCATCTTTTCCTGTTTTGTCTCTCTCCTCACTCAAGATATTAACCTTCTTACAGGAGCACAGAACATGAGTACTTTTGTAGGTCATGACATCAGCTACTCATTCAACAAGGGGTTCACTGTGAAGCAGACTGAGGACTTGGCTACACTTGCAAGTTAGAGCACACTAAATCAGCCCCAGGCACCCTAACTCCTGAAGTGTCCACACTGGCAAAGCACTTAGAGCACCAGGACTCTGCAGCTGGAGCACTCCTGATAATCCACCTCCATGAGAAGCATAAAGTTTGCTGCACCCCAGCTGAAATGCCCAGGTGTCAGTGTGGATGACGTGTTGCATTACTGTGCTGTGATTGGCCTCTGGAAACATCTCATAATCCCCTGAAGTCAAGTGGCCACTCTTGTCATTGTTTTGAACTCGGCTGCAGACATGTGGGTATCCCATTTCAATGCTCCATTTCTGACAACCGGCATGCTTGTCTGCTCTGGGACAAAGCAACCATTACTGTGGAATGCTGCTGTTGTGAGTGTGTGTGGGAGAGGTGGTACAGGGGAGGGAGGTCTGCTGCTGTCTGAACTTACAAGACAGCATGCTGACACACTCTCTGCCCCCCAAAACACACTGTCTCTCGCCCCACATACACACAACACACTTCTTGTCACACTCCACCCCACCCCCTTTGGAAAGCACATTGCAGCTACTTGCACACTGGGAAAGCTACCACAATGCACTGCTCTTTGTGGCATTGCAAGAGCTGCTAATGTGGCCATGCCAGTGCACTTGCAGCTGACAGTGTAAACACACGGCAGCATTTTCCCTGCTACAGTCTCTGAAGGCTGGTTTAACTCCCAGCGCTCTACATCTGCAAGTGAAGCCAAGCCCTGAGTAGATTTCATGTCATACTGAAATGCTCCTGAATGCCGCTCTGACACTTTTGGAGGACATTCTGGTACTTCTGGTAGTATCACGTAGGAATGATAGTTCCAGAACTATGTTCTGGCACCTCTCTTTTTAGGACTCTCACACTTCCTCAGTACAGCCAGGCCCTGCAGTTTATGAAACAAGTAACTAGGATGCAAATCAAAGCTGGGCCTTTGTAGCATGGTAGGGCCGTGTTCTGGCTGCTCTAATGACAATATTTCAGGGGACAAACTTCCAGCTTCTGTGATTTACTGTGAGTCAGGAGAGGAACAAAGCATATTTGTGGCAGAGAAAAAGAAATGTTGGAGTGAAATGGAGGATTTCAGAGTAAAATGTGTGTCTAATTTTTATCTTTTTCAGGCAACAAGGGCCCTGTGCATAATATTCAGTAATAAAGAATGCACAGTGCCTATGGATGCCTTTTATGTATCTGTGTTAATCTTCCTGATCATTCAGCTGCATTACCTGGTGAGCCTCCCAAAGGTTGTGTGTGGCTGGGAGGACAGGTTCCAAACATCCAGCTTTGTGAGGTAATTTCTGACAAGGTGCTAATTAGGTGCATAATCCTATTTCTGTGAATCACCATCATCAAAGTCTCAATGGTAATCCATGGCCCCATAGTTTGAGAACCTCTGCACTAGAGGAACTTCTGATTTAGCAACTCTCCTATGCGATGATCTACATAGGGGAAATTCTGAGGACAGTGTTTAGGACACCCCACTTAGAAGACAATTCCCCAGTCAAGCCTAACCCCTGGAAGAATATTTCTGTTAGAGCAATCTCTTAGAATAATGCTCCCTGATGGGTTTGAGATAAGAGACTTTAATTAATGCAAAAGAAACAGTATCAATATTTAATGAATGTTCTTTGGAGGATGGGATGGGAGGAGGTTAATCTATGTACTTTTTTTTAATGCGGATAACAAGGAAAGTATTAGAATGTCTGGAAACAGAATCTCTCCTGCTTCATCTCTTCTGTTTGTTCTCATTTTGATACCTGTACCCACTGCCTTCTCTGCTTATTTATCTGTGTAAAAGGCCTTATGTACTGGATGCCAACAATTAATTAACAAAAACATGAAAAAGCCATAAGATGCTGCATTAAAAGAACTGAAATGAAAAAAGAAATGTTTCTAACATAGTGTGCCAGGCCAGGGATAATCTAGGGAGGTGAGCTCTGTGTAACACTCAGCCAATCTTGCTTCACTGGGTTTCCAGGAAATACTGAGGCTTTCTTCCGATTGTGGTTTTTGGAGTTTCTTACTCCTTTGAGTTTCATTTGGGGTTTTCATTTGAGATGAACCAAAACCCCAAAAAGACATTCAGCAGGAATGTTTGTGTTTTTTCTTGGCAAGGGTAAAAAAAATTCAAAAAGGCAGTTTGCCTCCAAAAGATAAATTCATTCTCAGCATTCCTTTCCTTAGCTTAATTGGCATGGGGACAAGATGATTCCCAGCAGATGCTTGCTATGAAACAGAGGAGAAGTGGGGCTATCCCCTGGCCTTCCCTGACTCAGAAAGGCAGATACTTAGGGGTTCAAGTTCAGATGTACTAAAAATTCTAAGTAAACCTCAAAAGGGCTCAAATCCCACCCATTCCTAAACAGATGGATTTTTCCCAACACTTACTGCAGTTTAGTATGGTGATGCTCATAGGTTTGAGATCTTGGCTGTACACCAGGGCTACAAATGTAACAAACATGCTAAAATGTAAACATCAGTGTTAGCTATGCTGCATACATATGTCATTTGAAGGCATAGACCTCAGGAATTTTGGCTCCAAAAACATAGGCCTGTCTTCCTGGAACCAAATAAAGTCTCCGTTAGCTATATTTCTTGACCAGTCCATCCACTATCTGGTAACTATTTGAATAAGTCTATGAGATGCCAGTCACATAATTCTCACTCTTTCCAGTACAATACACCATGTGGTGAAAAAAGAGGGGATCAAAGTCTCATTTATAATATAAGATGTGCATGAAAGTGGTACTGATGGCTTAATTACATTAGTTTATTAAATTAGCATCTTAGCAATAGGCCATTGCACAACCCCTAAAAACAAATACAAATTTTAAAAACAAAAATTAAAAATGCAAGTTTAGCCCTTCAATTGCTTTGCATAACAAAATCTATGTTTTGGTGTGTCTCCAAATATCACTCATCTATCACTCTCTTATCTGGAATTTAGCTGTGCAGTGGAGGCCCTGAAAGCTGTGATTAAAAGAGAAAAATCCTCTTTGATGCAATCTGTGAGTCTGGCAGGAGGCTGGGACCTTTTATCCATGCCAGAGACTTACCTGGAAGGAGTTCTCCTTCTAGCTAGGTAAGTGATTGGAATGTTGAGTTCATCTGGCTGTGCTGTCCAACATGGTTTCTGTCGGGAGTATCCTCTAGTCCTTGGCTTGTTTACTCTTCTCTCCCAATAGTAAAAGTTTTGATGTGTGTTCTACAGAGCCATTGTAAAACACTACCGGAGCCTGGATTTTGCTGTGTTTACCAAGGTGTCCCCTCTCCTGCACCACAGGGATGACAAACAGAAACTGACTGCAATGGCCTTGTTCACTGGGGTAAGACTCTTATCTGCTGTGAATGTTTGAGATTCTTGGGAACTGCTCACTCTCAGGCTAGCTCAGTGAGGTAATGGGTCATTTGCATCAACGTCTCAGCTGACGCAATCTCTCCATTGTCCTGCACCTTATATAGTCATTTATACCAGTGCAAAGTGGGCACAAAATATTGCCTTTCTGATTTGGTGTGACTTATATCCACTTTGTTCTGGCCTAAAATGACCGCATAAGGTGCACGGCAACAGACAATCAAGTCCAAGAAGTTTTATATCTGATATGACCCATAGGAAAATCTTTCTATTTGCCTGTCAGCTACTTATTATGTGTTCTGCCTCTTTAGCTTCTCTCTACTGAGTCCACATATGTGACACTAAAAAAGCAATATATTCTGGGCCACCTGAAGAATTGGCACATTGACCCAAGTCCTACTGTCCGTTGGCTTGGTCTTCTTGGACTTGGAAATGTTGCACTTCATCTGCAGAAGGTGAGTGATAATTGTTTATACATGAAATCAAACTCTAGAGGACTGTCAAGGATATTTAAACCTACCATGAAAGCAATGAAACAAACCACACCTCTACCAAAGTAGAATAAGAAGTGCTGGAGGGAGTCAGGACTCAGTGAGAGATAC
The DNA here is from genome assembly GCF_003597395.2 of Chelonoidis abingdonii. Taxonomy (NCBI): domain Eukaryota; kingdom Metazoa; phylum Chordata; order Testudines; family Testudinidae; genus Chelonoidis; species Chelonoidis abingdonii. The sequence goes on from NC_133769.1 coordinate 270,509,835, forward strand.
CTGGCACAGCCACAGAATCTGCCCATGAATCTTCAAGGAGAAAAATAACTGTTCCTCACTGTCTCTAATACCCTCTGCCTCAGCTACAGAGGGATGAGCACCTTTGCTGTGTATCTGGGTATCTCCTTTCCATCCATTTTAGAAGAAATGGCTATGGGATTGTGAGATTGTTATACTTCTAGGGATGTGAGCAAATTTCTATTTCTTGCAGCAGAAGGAAGTCAAAGCCCTGTTTACTGATATCCTGAAGACTTTTAATGACCCTGAGGAGAAGGTAATTCTGATGGCTTTTGAAGCTGCTACCAAAATTGTCACCCACCACAAGCACAAGGGCCATCTTGGCACAGAATTTGTGAAAACTGCCAGACAGCTTCACCCATTCCTGGCTGACGTAAGACACAATGGTGGGGGAAACTGTTGAAGTGAGTGTGGTTAAACCTGTGTGGGGGGAGGGGTGTTAAAGCTTGTGTGTGCATGTCAAATAAAAACAGAAGCCAAATCTTACTCTATTGCAAACATTGTTGCTACTCTTGTCTATCATTGTATTGATTGCAACTGAACACTCCTATTTTCAGGTCCCGTTAGGTAAGAATAATTTCTGATGGAAAAAGGAGACTTGCTCCCATAAGGACTGGAGACAAAGACTAACTACGGACAGGCTAAAATCCTATCTGATTGGATTCAAGCAATATAAAGGGCCAGAGTCTGCATTTCACTGGTGCAAATGAGGAGTAATCCACTGAAGATAATAGAGTTACACCCGCATGAAATCTGTGTGAGGGCAAAAATCAAGCCCGGAGTATATAAGCAATAATACACTATGAGGTGTGCTATTATTGTCATACACAGATCACAGACAACAAAATCAAAAGTATGGTGTGCAGCTCTGGTGTTATGCACACACACACACACACACACACACACACAGTGTATTACTTGATAGGCCAAGTAAGGTGTCTTGGCCAAGCCAAGAGTGTTGCATCTCCTGCATGCATCTATCACTGATACTGCACATGCTGGAGATATTACCATTGCCTTAATTCAGCAACATTTAGCACTTACAGAGTAGAGAGCTTTTCGTCTTCAAAGTGCTTTACGAACTTTAACTAATTAAGCTTCATAGAAGCCCTGTGCAGTAGATAAATGTTATCCTCATTTGTGTAGATGAGAAAACCAGGACACAGATGTTCAACCAAGATCACACTATGAGTTACAAAAACCTCAAAGTATAAGTGGCCAACCCCAGGAGAGGGAAGGTGAAGAACACTTTAAACTAGAATCTTATGACTCTCTTATTTGACTGTATTTCGAGGCCTAAATACTGCAAGTTGCACTAATACACACAGGAAATAGAAACAAATGGGAGTTCTTGGCTCTGGCTGTAGCATTCATTCGATCATTCCTTTCTTTAACCCATTTAATGAATAGAAATGTTGGACACAGTCTGGCTTTTGGTAAGTTGAAAAAACAATTTTCTCTCCATGGTTTGCGTTATGCTGTGATCACTCCGTAAATTGCATTGAAATGCCCTTTGTTGAGGTTCTTTCCTTTGTCATTCACAGGAGAGGCAAAAAATATGCTGTGCTGCAACTGAGCTTTTTGGGGACCTGCTCAGGGCCCTGAATAGGAAAGATAAATCCCTCATGCAGGAGCAGGTCCTCAGCAGTATGATCCCACTGCTGCTGAATCTGCAGCAACAGCATCCTGATGTGATCAAGGTAAATGCCACTGCCATAAGTTCCACAGCACAACACTACAAGCCTGATCTTCCGACTTTCCTGCTAAACTCCCAAGGCTGCATCATCTCACTTTTTTCATGATAGTATCCCAAGACTCCTGGTTTTCATGCTATCATACATTCTGTGCAGGTCGTTAGTGAAGTGGAGATTAAGAATCTATTCCATTACCAGAGAGGGAGGGATATGAATGGCTCAGACTACTATATGGCCCCTAACAGACTACTTCCCTGTGATCACTATGAACAAAAGTATGTTAAAGGCCAGAGGGAACAATATGGTCTACTGAGCCCTCCCTTTAATATTCATATCAACTGGATTTCCATTCTCAGTTGTCACCTATTTGATAATATTATCAGTACTCCTCTCTGTTAACTCTAGAAACCCTTCTTGTCTCATCTTTTGTAGAGCTGTACAGACACCTTACAGGAGTGTAAAGTCTTCTTGGGATGGACCTTAAATGACAACCAGGAGTCCTGGGACACTCTCTGTGAGCATCTTGTAAGGGAACTCTGGGATTTCCTTCATTCTGCATGTTGCTTTTTCAGTGGTGTGGGAAGAAAAGAACGGTAACATACATAAGCTTCATTTTTAAATTGTGAGGGACTTCCATCTCCTCCAGTACATCACCTGACGTGGCTCATGAAGTTCCACAGCATCGTCATCTGGTATTTTTACTCTTTAGGGGTAATCCAGTCATAAAAAGTTTTGTTTGGAAAGGATTGTTTGTTGATAGGCACTAGTCATAGGTTTGTGGAATATAGGTACTAAAGGGATGTTCGCTCATCACTAATCTGAGATTTTTCTTTGTTTTTTTCCAGATTGAGCAATACCCAGGAAGACTACGGAGCTTCTTACACCAGGCCCAAGAGTATCTCAGAAGCCCATGGACTTCTTCAGGAAGAGCTGCCAGCATATTCATAGGTAAACACTAAGTTATTTGATCTCCTTCAGCTTCCATCACCACCCTTAACAAGGACTATTTTCTACAGCAGCAAGAGCTAATCCCTTAGTTCCAAGAGTCTTGATTTCCATCACCTGAAGGATTTAACACCAGAGTTTACGCAAAAATAGAGGAAACGCATTAAACCCTTAACATCTCTTGTTATTCACACTACACTACCCCTAAACCACTTTCCAGATATCCACCTCATTATCTAGGAGTTTGGTGGCAGAACAAAATATTAGAGATTTCACTGTAGGGTATGAAATGTTATGTGACATTAATCGTTTTTATTTACCTCTAGACGTCATAATCCAGCATATGGAATACAGCCTAGTGGAAAAGGAAGCCATGGATTTATTGCAGTGTGGTAAGTAATGACTTACCATTTAAAACCAAGTGTGCTTCCTTGGCATTGAAACACAGACATATACATATATCTGTCTGTGACTGCACATGTCCATCCTTCACTTCAACTGTGGTATCTTCATGTCAACCTTTTGTGACAACTGCAAGCTGAGAACCAGCAACCAGTTACGATTTGCTGATTCTCTGCCCCAGTGCAGGTCAAAGCAACCTCCTTTACCTTGTACTCTCTCTTGGAGAGGGTTGGCAGTTAGCACAAGTTAGAGGCACCCTTGGCCTGCTCTAACCTGTATTAGGGTAGAGAATCAGGGTGCCATAACTGGTTGCTGGTTCTCATCTCCCCACCATACCCTCCCTTGGACTGCCCTAGGCTGCTGTGTGCTAGGCACTCCCCTAGTCTCAGGCAGAGTGAGTAGAGCACTTATCCTTCTATCCCTGGGGCTCTAACTGCTCAGCAGGGAAGCAAGCAAAAAACATCCAGAGTTACTCTCTCCAATCCACTGGGTGAGCTGCTGAGCTCCTTGGGCTGAAGATGGGGTGGTTGGAGGCACATGAGGAGGTGGTACCCCCTACCTACTCTTCCCTATTTCAGGCATTTAAAAACCACAGGATGCAGTTCAGATAACACTGTTACATTCATAATCAAATACAAGTTCTCTTCTTAAAACAGTCACCTTCAAGGGCCACAGTTTAGAGGCTTGAGGTTTACAAGTGGCCCTTGGGTTACCAGTTGGACTACCATGGCATAGATAACTTAATCATAGACTTTTTGTAGCTTTTATGTATATGATTCCATCAATCATCATCATCTATTCCAGACAAGCCTCTGGAACCTCTCCCCCTCCCTCACCCATGGAGTAGTAACATGACATTTAGAAAGAGATCAGGCTTCAAAGTTCACACAAAATGAGATGAGAGCAGGCTGCACTCAATGCAAGTCATTTAAGACAGCTGCAGCGGCACAGGAGCCAGCGAACAGGACTGCTAACAGGGGAGTTTCAGTGGGAGTTCTGTTGGAGGAGCAGGTTTTTGTAGTTTGTGGATTGTATTGTGGAGTTTGTGTGTGAGTGAGTGTGTGTGCAGGCTGTTAGGGGC
>NC_133769.1:270517207-270547405 GCF_003597395.2 Chelonoidis abingdonii
TTCTAGTAGCTTTTTTAGCCAGTGTGATTTTTACCCAGACAACTCCTCTTATCTATTCCATCACTTCTTATTCATTACAGTTACCACATCATTGATGTACAAGGCTACTCCGCCACCTTTGCCTTTCTCCTGTCTTTTCTAAACAGCACATAGCCTTCAAGCCGTACTCCAGTCATGAGTACTATTTCCACCAGGTTTCCGTTATCCCTATAATATCCGTTTACTTCCTGCACCAGTAGCTCCAGTTCCTCCATCTTGTCCGGCTCCTTGCTTAGTGTACAGACATATTTAATTTTTGACGTTGTCGTCGTGACATTCTTCCCCATCGTGCACAACTTTCTACACCACATCACCCGTTAAGCTAGTTTAACTCCGCTTTTCTCCTGGGTCAATTCTCGGTCCACAAGGGTATCCCTCTCACTTCGTTTACTTCCCTCTCCAGGTTAAATTGCGGCGTGGAGACTCCTGAACATCTCCACCATCTCCCCAACTTCCTAGTTTAAACTCTCTTAATGAGGTCGGCGAGCTCCCATCCTAGAAGTCTATTTCCCTTGCCTAGATGAAGTCCATCCCGACGAACAAGTCGTCTGTCGTAAATGCCCCAATGACCGTACATCCCAAACCCTCGTAAGCACCACTGCCTGACCATCTAATATCATAATCTTGTCGCTCCTTCGTCCCCCTCTTAGAACCGGCAGAATCCCACTGAAATCACCTGAGCCCGATTCACTTGAGCGTCTTCCCAGGCTGACTATCCTCCTTATACAGTCAGAGTGACTAGCCGTATATTCGTTCCCACATGAAGACAACAAGGATCTTTCCCGCTCCGCTAGGATCCTTTTCAGCTCAGGTCAATCCTACCTTACCCCAGCAGACAGCACACCCTCTGTTTCGCCCGATCAGGTTAGTTACAGGCCTGCTTATTCTTCTCAGTAAAGAGTCTCCATCACGTAGACTTGCCTTTTCCTGCGACAGTGTGATTCTCCGGTCTACCCCCACACCACGCTGGCCGCAAGCCCTCTCGATTTGTCTCCGCCTCGCAAGGCTCATACTGGGTTTTCCCTCATTGACTTCCCCCTCCTTCTGCAGGACTAGCCGCTCGCTCTTTCCTCGCCCTCTCTCCTTCAGCGAGCACTGCTTGCTCCATCTTCATTTACCAACCAGCAAACCTGTTCCTGAGTTCTATTTCTCTCCTGCCCGTCTTTTCCTCTGCCTGGTTCTCCTAGTCACATGCTTCCACTCCCACTTCCTCACCCAGCACCCCTCCTCAGAATTCTTGGTCCTGCTTCCATCTGCTGTCTGAGCTCACCATCCCTGTCCTCTATCTATCTGTCTTCCATCACTCTCAATCCCTTCTAAACTCAGCCAGAGTTTACCGCATCTCAGTCCTCTTATCTTTTCTTCCAGCAGTTCTATCAGTGGCCTCTCGACAAAATCCTTCAGGGCCCCTCCATGGACCATATACATCGCACGCTACGCATCCGGTCATCCTCAGTGTGCTCTGCCTGCTACCTATGTCTCATCATGCCCTTTAAACTCTGTGCCTGGCATTCAAGCCTCACCGCACCACGGGACACCAACAAGCCTGGGCTGCTGGCAGACCGTGCCCTTTCCCTCTTCTGGCTTGTTGGTTTCTCCCGCTTTAGCTCTCTTAAACCTCCCCCTGGAAACTCCCACTGAAACTCCCTGTTAGCAGTCTCGTTCGCTGGCTCCTGTCCGCGCTGAGTGCCTGGCTCCCTTATTATAGGACCCCTAATCGGGTAAGCCCCGCCCCCAACTCAGGGCTCAGCCTCGCTCTCAACACGGCCCTAACAGCCTCACACACCACCACTCACATCAACTCACATACAATCCACAAACTACAAAAACCTGCTCCTCCAACAGAACTCCCACTGAAACTCCCCTGTTAGCAGTCCTGTTCGCTGCTCCTTGTGCTGCCTGAGGCCTGGCTCCTATTATAGACCCCTAATCGGGTAAGCCCGCCCCTACTCAGGGCTCAGCCCCTCTACACAACTTGCTGGTGGATTCCCTGCAGCTTGAGGTCTTCAAATCTCAATTTTGACGATTTCAATAACTCAGTCATGGGTTCGGGGTTGTTATAAATGTGTATGGGTAGGGTTTTGTGGCCTGCCTTGTGCAGGAGGTCAGACTAGATGATCATATTGGTCCCTTCTGACTTATGAGTCTGAGTCTATGAGTCTAGACAGAGCTCTCCAAGTCACATGTGACAGTAGGGGTGGAGAGGCTTCTGGGATGTGTGAGTGATCATGCAGGAGTCCCCATGGTAGCTGGGACTGGTGACAGTAAGAAGATCCAGGTCATTTCTGTCTTTATGCAGCAGTTCTGCCCTGCCCTTTGCTCTTTGGTTCAACTTTGATGTCTTTACCATTAGAATCAGAACTATCAATCCAGACAGTTGCCAGTGTCGCCGCTCAGGAGGTGGAGCGAGTATGCAGGCCTTACCCAGCCCCATGTACTATGGCCTGCTGCTTCCTGTGGTAAGCTTTGCCTCATTTTGTCTAATAGAAACATGCAAAAATGAGCAATGACCTCAATTATTGTCACAGTGCTGGTGTAATAGATCCAGGACTACAAAAGTCTTAATATTTATAATCTTTATCAAATTCAGGTCCCTCTCCAAAAGCACAAGCCCTATCTTCTGAACTAAAGGAGACTCTCCATTAGCTCTGACAATATTTGTGCTTATATGTAGAGCTGGACCCACAACCAGGAAAACACATCTCAAGCAACGCTGCTTTGTTGAAATTTTCACCCCAAAATTTACAAACCCAAGAGGCTCAGAAAGTTTAGAGGAGGTGTTGGAAAGGCTCTAAGTCAAACCACTGAACTTTTTGAAGTTTCTGCATTTCTAACAAAGTGTCATAGTGCCAAAGCTTAAAATCAGAGAACTAAGGAATTGTCAGAAGCCCTACAAGTAAAATAGTGAAATAGAAATAAATAGGGCTCAGATCCAGTGCCCATTGAAATCAGTGGCAAAGGTTCAATTGATTACAAGATATCGTATACTGTGTGCAGTTTTGTATCTCTGAATCTAGAGGAATGTAGCTCATTGAGGAACCCAGGTGGGATTTTCTCACATGTTTAAAGGGATCTATCATGTCCCTTCTGAAACCCTGGCAACTTCTCCAGTTCTCCACTGCAGATCTTGTATTCCAAACCAATATCTTGTGAAAAAAAAGAGCACTGGATGACTCATCTTTAGAATAATGGCATCTCCTGTGGAGTTACAGAGGAGTCTCTATAGGATACAAGGAGTAGATGGGGGGATGCCAACTAGGATATTGGGAACAGGGGAAGGGGAGGATTCAGGAGGTACCTGGGATATACTGGATTTAGGTCACAGTCAGAAAAAGGTAGAGACTAGAGCTGGCCGGATGCCAACAATTTTGTTTCATGAAGACTTTGAGGTTTCAAAATTTGTTTTCATTCTGAATTGTAATGAAAACCAAACTTTTTGAAAGTTTTCACAAAACAGAATGTTGTTGAAATGCCCATTTTCAGATTGAAAAGTGAGGTTTGCTATCCTCCTACTCCTAACTGACCAGAGAGTCCACCTCAGAAATCTTCCCATTAAATATGTCATCAAAATCTATACAGCTTTACAAAAAGTTGCTGTTTCAAGGAAAACTGCATTTTCTGACCAAAAAAGAGTTGTATTAAAAACGTTATGGCCAATTCTAGTGGAGACTTTTTCTGTGGGAAATCGTTGATGTTTTTTGTGCTGTGTTTCTAACTGGACTTTGTTCTATGTTTCAGTTCTTGTGGATCTGCTGCTTGATCCTGAGGCCTCTGTCCACACTATGATCACCATCCACCTCAGGATAGATCAGGAATCAGTAACGTGTGCAATTCTCAGTGAAAATTATCTTCTCCATCTTCCTAGAATTTATTTTATAATAGTAACATCCAGCAATTAACAATGCAGTCAACTATTGCCAGCATTCCTCTGTTAGATCATCACATCAGAGAAATTGCCTTGTTTGTTTGTTCTTTGGGGTTGTTTATCTGTAAAAGTTGGACAATTCAACCAAGAATGTTCACTGATGTTTGTGATGGGAGGTATCAAACCCACGCCGGGCCAGAAGGGGTTAAAAAGAACTTGTGGGCTCAATCAGCCTTCCCCTGCTATACTGACAATAGGTGTCACGCCTAGAGGAGGGAGTTAAAAGGACAGAACCCAGCCCTGTTGGGGGCTGACCAGGAAAAAAAAAATTGTTGACTCTCACTCGGTGAGAGAAGCCTGGCTGGAGTCAGGATGCTGAGTGGGACTGCTGGCAGACAGAACATCTGTGAAGGAAGGTACCCAAGGCAGTTGTGAAGGAGAGTGGGAGGAAGTGAGTCCTCTAGGATTCTCCATGGCTGGGGGGGGGGGTCCTGCACAGAGGAGGGAAACTCCAGATGAGTCAGGAACTGCCCTGCCAGGAGAACAGAGAAACCTCTCCGGCAGCAGAACTCACTGCTTGAGCAGAAAGCACTAAGAAGCTTTACAGTGAGCCTGGGAAGAGACTTAAAGAAAGAGGAGCTGATACCCTGTGAGCCCAAGAGAAGTCTGTGACAGAGGCACAAGATAGAGCAAGGTAGGAGGTGGTCCAGAGAGGCAGCCAAGGGTCTGTGTAGTCAGGCCTTGACTGCTTGTTAAAGGGTCCCTGAACCAGAATTCAGTGGAGAGGGATGGCCTGGGTTCCCCTACTGAAGAAAGTGGAGCTGAAACCCCCTGACGAGAGCTAAGGCCTATTGAAACCCCATGATAGCAGAGGAAAGTCAGGAGTCAGACCTAAGTTCTAATGTGAACTTCACCTTTGTTGGACAGTTGGTTTACCCCAGAACGGGTGGAACTATATGTGACCTGGCTGGAGAGCCAAGTTGCAAGGAGAAGCAGCCCCCACAGGGCCAGAGCAGCTGTCCACAGAGGATGCTAAAGGAGGAGAGCCTGCTATACTGTGCTCAGCTGCATAGGGGCACACCTGTGAGTCACTCACTTACATCTTACATTCAGATTTAAATAGGAAGGGGAAGTGACCCACAAAGAACCACAGATGAATCAGTCTCTTAACTAGTTCTGTTTTCTACCAGATTCCAAAGGTTGCATCTAGACTGTGATTCCGCTTACGTGCCACAGAAGGGACTAGCTCTGTGGCCCCTCTGTTCTCTGAATGAGAGGTGCAGAACAGAACTGGTCTCAAGCCATCTCCACCATACAGCATGGAGCTGGCATGTACAGGTATGCCTATACTGCAACTGGGATCATGCCCTCCAGTTCAAGCAGACAGACTTGTGCTAGCTCTGCTAGAGCTAGTGCGCTAAAAATAACCGTGTGGACATTCAGCCTCTTGAAGTCAAGGCTGCCCTGGCTCTGAGCTTGGGTGGTTAGCATGAGTGCCAGGGCGGCAATGTCCTTGCTGCTAATCTGTAGCTTGCTGAGTTTAGTAGAGCTAGAAAAAGTCTGTCTACCTGGACAGGAGGTACCCTCTGAGCTTCAGTACAGATATACCCCAAAAGTACTCCATTGTGCTCCATGGTGATCCACTGGCCAATGAAAGAACTGCTGGAGTCTCATCCAACCTTCCTTTTATCGGAAGGATGGCAACTGGCACTGGGGTGGCTAAAGAGAAGAATACATTTTAAAAATCAGTGAGTTGCCAGGGCTTTCAAAGAAGGATAAGGAGACCCTTTCTCGCCTCCCCACTTTTAATATGAAGTACTATGTTTTTATGGGCTGCCCTGCCATCAACGACCCAGTGCTGAGCTGTGTAGCTTGCTTCTCTCTGATGATAAAGATATGTCTGTGCTATTTTGCAGCATTTTAGTTAAATGCTAATGCCTTTCTCATCATTTCAGAGTTTTCTTGCCAAAGTGAACTCAAACTGCTGCAGTAGACTACCTGATTGAGGAAAAATATTTCACAAAAATATTCAGATCGTTTTTTCAAATTTGCAGCACCACTTTTTTCATGTTCAGCAATTTTTATGAAGATTTTTATTGGAATCATTATCAAAATATTAGAAATATTTTGTTTATTGAAAATATTTTGAAGTTCCTGTCTCCCTAATATGAACTGCTATAACTTCCCAGAAGTCTAAACAATTCAGAATCACAGAAAATCAGGATTAGTCAGTAGCCCAAAAGTACAATGGGAAGACTTATAGAACTAGCTGAGCAAGTCTGCACATATTTGCCGTTCAGCAGTTATTTGGTAGTTCCCCTCACTACAGACATCACCATTACTCTTCACAAAGGAGTTTTCTGCAGGAACAAACAGGAGACTGGGTCCCTTACACTCAAAGACAAACAGGAAGAGAAAAGAACAAACAAGTAACCCTAAAAACAGTCTCTTTATTAATTCTTTTTGATTCTAGGTCACTGAATTCATAACTTTAAAAATCAGCCAGGGCTAGCACTCTATCCCATGTATTTGAGAAGCTTACCCTAGAACTGCCCACTTAGGTTCTCAGGCATCCATTCTTTATAGCAGCTACAGAGGAACACTGATGTGTCTCAGATTTCTAAACATTATTTCTCATACTTACACTCCAAGGTGCAAGATGGGAAGGAATCTTCTGACCTCAAATCATGCTCTTCCATGACCAAATATCCCAAGTCAATGTTCTTCTGAAGAAAGTTGTTTGAGTGAGATGCCTATAAAATTATTAAGGCACCTCCTGAGATGACTGAGGAGTCAGTATGGAGTCCCATGGGATCTGAATAGGTGTCAGAGAATGCATGGGATGTAAGGGGTAGGCAACCATGAAGATTCATGAGGTGGGTTTAGGTTTAGGCCATAGGGAGACATTTCTGGACTGGGTTAAAACTAGTAGGAAATATCACTGCTTAAAGACTCCATAGCTGCAGGTCCAAGAACTACTTAAGTCATAGTTTGAGATCTACTCTTTTAGTATGTAGGGATGTGTGAGGGCATAAATAACTTCGCCTCGTGCACTGAGGTCCTTGCACTCATTAAAGTCCTAGCACCCAAAATGGATGTGGGTCTTTATGTTCAGAGTTAAACTGAGTAAAACTTTGTACTTACATCAGGGAGGGATTTTCCTTAGTCATGGTTAAACATAACTGGTAGGAAAATGGCCTCTTGAAGAAGAACTAGAATACTAACTGTGCTTTCACAATCTTTGCCATTAAGTTCCCACTTGACCATTAGAATCTGATAGGTGCTTGTTTCTGGTAGTATCACTAAACTTCACGTGTGGTGAGGGGCTGGGGAGGGGGTTGCAGAAACCAACACCCTAGTGAGACCTGCTATAAGCACTGCATCCAGGAAAGCAGATGGAATATGACAGCTGCAGTGTTCTTGAAGGGGGTGCAATGTCTGCTTCTGTTCATGGGGGCTACAGATAACAGGCACAGATACAGCTCCATTTTCTTCTCGTCGCCTTTGGGTGCTAGGACTTCAGCAAGTGCAAGGACTTCAGTGCAAGAAAGGAAGTTCCCTATGCCCTCACTGCCTTGAAAATTCATGCAGGAGCCAGGGACAATTTTCTGTGTTGCCTGTATCTCCTCACTCTTAGCCTGGTCAGTTATAAAACACTAACCTTCTATGTATAACAGCAGCCAGTACTGAAGATCTTTCAAATGGCATTAATAGCCTGAACTAAGTACGCCATGTTTCAATATATGTATGAGGAGGCAGATAGTCTCTCTCTCCCTCCCTCCTGTCCATAAAATCTAGGCATTTTTACATGAATGTTCCTCTAAAAACTATACTCTTCAGTCCTTCCTTTGGAAGTGCTAGATCTTCAGAACAAAAGATAATCTGAGAAGTAATTAACTATTTATCATTCAGCAACAGAGGTTGTTAGAGAGAACTAGTTCCATGATAAGCATGCATATGAGCTTCCTGAAGTCTCAGTGTGTAGCACACATGAAAAAGAAAGGGACTTTGAGGTCAGAAGCAGATTGCTATTATACATCACCAAGGATGGTGTGTCAAGGACCATACTTATGTGTGAAGTGGAAGAGAATTAATTAATACAAGTACAATTCAGACAGTACATGTTCTCTGGAGCAATACAAATGACTGGTGACTTGCAATAATCATTGAGCCAGATCTATTTAAATAAGAAATTCTGAATGTATTAATATGTTAACTGACTTGTTAACTGTCCCAAGTGTAGAGTGCACAACAAAAAGTTTGCACTATTGTTTCCAAGGTTTTTAACAAGCTCTTCATTTTTCTCATAAACATGTGGGTGTCAAGATGTTGTTGAGCTATTGCAAGCATTCTGCATGGTATTTAAACTTTGGAAAAATAATACAATGCATAATTTTACACAACATGCACTTAAGCGTTCTTTATGAGACTGAAATAAATCATTTGTTTTAGGAAACTCACTTGTCAGCACTCTGTAATTAGTTATTAGTGCCATAATGTTCTTGGATATCTTTTTCTTCACTAAGAGCCAGATTCTGCCACCCTTACCTTACCTCCATGGAGTAGTATTTCTCTTGATGGGTGGTCCTATTTACATCAGTTGTGCTAGACACTACTCCACAGAGGTAAGGGTGGTAGGATATGCTACTAAAGGGCTAGATATCCTCCTGTATCACAAGATTCACTGGACCTTTAAGAGGTTCAAGTCTCAGCTCTGACCTGTGCCTGGTTCCCACCTCTTCCTGATCACATAATTTAGCAAGCAGATGATTTCAAACCAGGCCTGCTGGAAAATGAAGCCCCAAGTTCTTAGAAGAGGGAGAACTAACAGAAGCAGCACTACACTGGGAAGCTGTCCTGGAACTGGTGAAGGACTGTTTGTGGCTCCTGGCTGCGTGGGAGCTTAGCAGAAGAAGCCAGAAAAGAGCCAAAGAAAGCTTGATCAGCAATAGGTACTAGAGGAAATGACCCAGGGAGTCAGTGGGGCAGGGCAGTCCTAGGTTTAGAGCAGACTGCTGCTCATTATTTAGGGGTTCAGGGCTAGAGACTGTAGCAGAGGATGTCTCAACAGTACCACCTACAGAGATGGAATGGGCATACTGCACATATGGGGAAAGAACTAGTGAGTTTGAGGAGGACCAATAAAGGTCTATTTAGGTTTTTTTCTGGATTCTTTTAATTTGGTCTGGACAGGGAGGATTCTTACTTTGGCCAAGGCCAGTCACCAACAAACCCCAAATCACATGTTCAGCCAGAGGAGAAACTATGGTGTAGAGTGAGGGGAAACTGCCGCAGTAGCAGGTAAGCTGCTATTTCATCCTCCCTTTAGTCCTGCATTTACTTGAGTAAGGCAAATCTTGCTCTTAACTTTGCAAAATATTTTCTGCAAAATCAAAAGGCAGTGTCACATCAAGGTTGTACAATAGTTTTTCTGTTGGAAATTTTCAATGAATCTTAAAAAATGTATCATCCCTTAAAAACAGTGTGCCAGTTGCACAACTTAGCCGGAAAATCAGTTGCAAAAAAAAGTCTAATAGAACAAAACTGCTTTCCCCTTTGCTAGTGGAGAGTGGATGTTTTGCTAAATAGAGAACCAAATATTTTTGAGATTCTGCAGAATTATTTACTATATTTAATAGTGAAGAAAATAAGAGAAATGGAAGAAGCTGGTGATGGGAGAGGGAGGGAAGGAAGACTGTAAACAGACAAATAACATTTTGATTATAGGAAATCATTTCATAGAGGGAGACGAACTGGAATACACTGCATAACATTTTTTTAAAAAAAGCAAAGGACAAAACAGATGGGAGACAACTGAGGGAAATGGAAAAATATGGCTTTCCTATTCTCAAATCTGCACTGCGCCATAAGTGTCTAAACAGACCAAAACAAATTAATCCAGAGAATTTTAGACCCTGATTCTCTTTACTCATAGGTGTAAAACAGAAATAAGTCCACTGACCTTAATAGACATATTAGAAGCTAATTTCCATGGGCTGTCTTTTGAGAGGTGTTTTTGTGGCGGTTGTCTTCCTTGTAAAGGAAAGCATAATGTATGCCTGGACTACTACAGATAGCCTCACACTGGGACCTACCCACTGATTTTTCCTTGTGAATAAGGCCTTTTCCAATCAATGGTTCATTAAAATTATAAATAGCCAATTTATACAGCAGAACAGCAGTGAATTATGCTGCAAACTAGGAATTATGAAGCAATGGTAACTGATCATGAAACTATTTGAAAACATTCAGTCCTATTAAAATATGACTATGTGGCGGTGTATGGACACCCCATCACCCTCAGGGGTGGCTCGTGAGTGCTCTGACATCGCAGTTACAGTCTACTAGATTGTCCTGGGCCTCACAACAGTGCCATCCAATGGCCAGTCAAAGTGGCAGCCCTTAGGATCTGGGTTGCATGGCCTAATGACCCGAGACAATATAGCTGCCATGAGTGCATGCAGGAGCCCACAAGAGCAGGGCAGCATGGCCTAGCGGCCAGAGTAAATGTGGCAGTCCTCAAGTCAGGGCGGCGTGTCCTAATGGCCAAATCTGGAGCCATTACTAACAGGAGATGGTGGCAGCATAGTGGGATCCAGGCCCACTCGACTCCTGGGTCCTGACCCAGGGCCCTAACAGTGGCAGAGTGGAACATCACTGGGTCAGCAGGGAATCCAACCACAACACGCTGACCGTACACAGGTGGGAGATACCACTCCCTCCACTTCCCTGGGTCACTTCATACCTGGCTTCCTTAAACTGCAGTCCATATGACCTCAGGGTCTCCAGGCTCCTTGGTGCAGGTAATTCCCTGGGACTCCAACTCCCCCAGTCAGCCATAGGCAATGGGTCACCGGAATCTCCAGCTTCCACAGGCAAGTGCTGTAACAGTTCCTGGGCTGGAGCCTCCACCAAGTCTCCTTCCTCCTTGGCAGTCAGCCCAGACTGAACTGGGCTGCTCTCTTTTATACTAGCACAGTAGTTGGAGCAGGCCCAGCATAGTCGAGGAGTGGGACTTCCTCCACCCATTGTGTGGGATTAACCCTTTCCAGCCTAGTGTGGGGTATGCACATCTCATCATAGGCTAACACAAAGCAAATACATATAATTTATGCATATTATTTGTAGTGTAGCAAAGGCACACCGCCAAATACTGTCTGAAATCTCTAGAATGTGCAAGAAGTTTGTGATGATAGAAGCAGTAGTTAGTTAAACCAGCTTCTGACTTAATTTCAAGGGGCTCGCATTCACACTTCTGAGGTGAATGGAGCATAGCCTCCGAATTTCATACACTATGTAAGTCAATGCAAGGAGGGGAATTTCATATTTGCCGCTATCTCTTCTAAATAGTTTTCTGTCTTAAGCCCTGTCTACACTATAATAAGTAATGCTGACAATGGAGGCCAACAAACAGTGCAGCTGAGCTGATGCTAAACGTGGTTTAGTTGCAAAGGTAAAGGAGGATAAACTGTGCCTGGACAATTTTTCTCTTGGCTGCCCAGAATTTCATCCTCTGTACATGTCCAGATATAACTTTTGGTGAAACACTCTTCTTGAGACTGAGAAAAGGAGAACCTATGCTTCACCAGGCTATTAAAAATTCAGGAATTCTGAACAAATCTAGAATTCATGTATGCAGGACCGGCGCTAGGGTTTCTGGTGCCCTAGGCGCCGGGACATTTCGCCGCCCGTTGGGGGGGTCTTCCGGCCCCCTGGCTGCGCCGGGAGGGGGCACCCTGGGCTGCTGGGCTGTGGCGGCGGCGCACTGACTTCAGGGGCGCGCTGACCGGTGGCGCCCTGACCCGGGGGACACCTTGGGCTGCCGGCAGCAGGCAGCTGCTGCTGCCGGCAGCTCAGCCCCTCCAGCAGCAGCGGCTGCAACCGTTTAAAATATTTTTGGGGGGCACCACTTTTTGGCGCCCCCAAATCTTGACGCCCTAGGCAACCGCCCAGTTCACCTAAATGGTTGCACCGGCCCTGCATGTATGTAATTTTTAAAGGATTAAATACATTGCAATATTTTTCTTGACTTATTCATCATTGCAGCACCTTATATATTGCTGATATCAGCCTTGTATTGCCGAACTCCCACAATGAGAACTAGGCACCTCAGTGCTCTGAAGTCCCAGTAGGTGCCTACCTGCATCTTTAGGTGCCTAAATACCTCTCAGATCTGGCCCTAAAAGTCTCCAGTTGTGCTCTGTGGAACAAATTAAAAACTTGTATAAAATGGTCAGTTGAAGTCAGTAGGGTTATGCCTACAAGTGTCAAGGTTGAATTTGCCCCCCTCTGCACTACTCCAATAGGCCACTTTAGCACGTTGTTCTGTTTATAAATAATTGTCAGCTTTGCCAACTGCAAAGGGCTTGGTTCATTATGTCTGTTTTTAAAAGGGATAATACAGTACTTAACACTGTGGTACAGAGAAGCAGAGCGTGCAGTGAGTCACATTATTTTGCTCATACTTTTCACCTAAAACTTTTTTGTTTATCATTTTGAACTGCCAACTTTGTTTCTTTCTATTAGGTTGAAGTGAGTATTTCTCTACAGTAGAGCCCAGACTTACAATATTAGCAAAAAAATGACTCGAGAGAGATTGGTTACCAAGGTCTAATCATAACCTCAGGGAATTAGCATGTCTATCTTGCATTTTGCAATGCCCTAAAGATGCAATTATTGTGCTCTAGCCACACAATTTATTATGGTTATTAAAGAAGGAATAATGCATACACAGAATTATAAAGTGACATCCAAAAGTAGAATCTTACAATATAAACAAAGTTTATAGATAATATATTTTGATATAGCTCAATAATTATGGCTCCAGACTTGCAAACTTTAAACACATGGTAATTAATGGTCTTTTAAAGGATTACTCATATGAGTAAAGTTGACAGGATCAAGCTTTCTATATGATTAAATTAAGACATTTAATTTAACAGTACTTAGTAGGTGTGTTATCACAGGTGTGTTATCGTGGATTGTCAGTTATAAACCCCAATTTTAATGGGTGTACATGGTCACATACACAATACAAAATTCCTGTGGAGGAAAAGCTTGGCCTATTAAATTCATAGGCAGGGAGAGAGTTTCCTTGTAAAATGATTTTTAAAAGCCACTAGAGAAACAATTTCTGAGATTTTTTTCCCTTTCCCTTAATTTTAAAAAAGCTTAATTAAAAAATACTTTCTAGACCAGTGTTTCCCAAACTGGGGTCGCCACTTGTGTAGGGAAAGCCCCTGGTAGGCCGAGGCGATTTGTTAACCTGCCCCGTCCACAGGTCCAGCCGATCGCGGCTCCCACTGGCAGCAGTTCGCTGCTCCAGGCCAATGGGAGCTGCTGGAAGCACCGCAGACCAAGGGACATACTGGCCGACACTTCCAGCAGCTCTCATTGGCCTGGAGCAGCAAACTGTGGCCAGTGGGAGCTGCGATCAGCCGGACCTGCGGACGCAGCAGGTAAACAAACCAGTCCAGCCCGCCAGGGGCTTTCCCTAAACAAGTGGCGTCCCAAGTTTGAGAAACACTGTTCTAGACAGTAGCTGGAGTTTGCAATAAGGAGCACCCCCAGTCTCTCTTTCTGAAAGTAAAAGAAGGTTTAAAAACACAGTGCTATTTTAAACAATCTGAAAGTATTGCAAATCTTTTCAAAGATGATGTATTATGGCTAAATGTAATACACAAACTATAAAGTGCTGGCATGCAAAGTTTGCCTCAATATAACACTTGAGTGCTGCAATCTTACCTTGCACTACAAACTACAGTAAATTTTGCTCCATTAACAATAACAACAGGCCCTATTGTTAATCTAAGTTTTACCAATAGAAGCGATTAGGAACATGATCAAGTCAAAGTACATAATTTATACAGCTGCTTTTGTGCATGCACACACATACTCAGAGCGCTGCACAAGTGGTTCAAATACAGTATTGGGCCCTAAATGACAGGCTAATTCATGTAGTTATGGCATTTTGTGAAATGGTACAATATCTCATTTTAGAAAAAAGATCTAATATCCACTGTGCCTAAATACAGTTACTATTAAAGAATATTTATTCATGTCTTTACTAATCTGAAAGCAATTTCCTTGGTCCAAACTCTATTCAATCCAAAGGCAAGCCCTGTTAATTTAGCTAAATTAGCCCCCATCATATTGTATGTATAGTTGGGGTTATTTTTTCCAATGTGCATTACTTTACATTTATCCACATTAAATTTCATTTGCCATTTTGTTGCCCAGTCACGTAGTTTTGTGAGATCTTTTTGAAGTTCTTCACAGTCTGCTTTGGTCTTAACTATCTTGAGCAGTTTAGTATCATCTGCAAACTTTGCCACCTCACTTTTTACCCCTTTCTCCAGATCATTTATGAATAAGTTGAATAGGATTGATCTGAGGACTGACCCTTGGGGAACACCACTAGTTACCCCTCTCCATTCTGAGAATTTACCATTAATTCCTACCCTTTGTTCCCTGACTTTTAACCAGTTCTCAGTCCATGAAAGGACCTTCCCTTTTATCCCATGACAATGTAATTTACATAAGAGCCTTCAGTGAGCGACCTTGTCAAAGGCTTTCTGGAAATCTAAGTACACTATGTCCATTGGATCCCCCTTGTCCACATGTTTGTTGACCCTTTTAAAGAACTCTAATAGATTAGTAAGACATGATTTCCCTTTACAGAAACCGTGTTGACTTTTGCCCAACAATTTATGTTCTTCTATGTGTTTGACTATTTTATTCTTTATTATTGTTTCAACTAATTTGCCCGGTACTGATGTTAGGGGCAGCTGAATCCTCCCTACCTCTAATAAAGAAAAGCTAAGGATGGTTGACCTAACGCTTTGACATTCAGGGCCACATTTAAAATGAAAGACCTAAGGAAAGATGGACCTATTGAATTGCCAGGGATGGAGAGGTGCAATCTCACCCACATCTGAAGGACCCCCCCACCCCCCGCCAAATCTACAGGGAAGAACCACTGGACCCAGGCATCAGAAGAGTTTAGAGAGCAACAAATGATAAAACACGGATGGGAGTGAGGTCATAGGGTTGAAATCAGAGAGACATATTGAGCAGAGAACCAGGGGCAGCACCCACTGCTCCTCAAAGGCATCCAGAGAGCCAATGGACACAGTCCAGATGAACTCTGCCTGGACACATGACATGCGGGAGGAGCAGAAACAGGTCCCACAGTTGCAGAGCACCTCCCTGTCCAGCTTCCTCCTACCGGTGTGGGGGATGGCCACCTTGGCAAGCACAGGAGGACATTGATGAGAGGCCTTGAGACTTCGTGGGGCCATGGATGGGGTGTGCAACATAGGCACCAACTCCCCATGGCAGCTCCCCGTCCCTCTCCACTCCTGCTCCAGCTCACTTCTGCCTCCACTCCATCTCCACATCCTCCCCTGAGTGCACCGCCACATCCTCCTTCTCCTCCCTTCCTTCCTCCCTCCCTCCTTCCCAGCACTTGCATCATGAAACAGCTGTTTTGTGCGGCAAGCCTGGGAGGGGGGGGAAGAGAGGGAACACGGCGTGCTTCGGGGAGGAGGTGGGGCCAGGGCAGGGATTTGGGGAGGGGTCCAATAGGGGCAGGGAGGGGCGGAGTTAGGACAGGGACTTTGGGGCAGGGGTAGAGTTGGGGCAGGGGCAGAGCCAGGGGCGCAAGCACCCACCAGAGAAAAAAAAAGTTGGCGCCTGTGGTGTGCAAATATCAAGATATGCAGGGGAAAGTGCAGCCATAACCTGGGAGAAGGTTCTGGAGGAGCTGGAAAAGGGGCTGAAACCCGGTGCACTCAAGATGGATTTGTGCCAGGGTCTCCCTCACACTGCAGAAGGGGCAAGTGTCGGAAACGGGGGTGAACCGCACCAAGTTCATGCCTCTGCTCATGGCTCCATAAAGGAGCCATCAATTAATGTCACCAGTGGGCCAGGGGACCAGGGTAGAATACAGGAGAGCAATCCGCTGGCTCTCACTCAATGAGAGAAGCCTGGCTGGATTCAGGACACTGAGTGGGAGTGCTGGCAGACAGAACCTCCGTGAAGGACAGTAGCCTGCAACAGGGAGCCCAAGGCAGTTGGGAAGGAGAGTGGGAAGAAGTCAGTCCACCTAGGATTCTTCATGCTGGGGGCAGAGGAGAAGCCTGCATGGAGCAGAAAAATGTCAGCTGAGTCAGGAACTGCCCTGCCAGGGAAACAGAGAAACCTCTCCTGCAGCAGAACTCACCGGGTGGGCAGAAAGTGTTAAGTAGTTCTGCAGTGAGCCTATGGAAGAGGTTTAGAGAAGGAGGAATTGATATACCTTGAGCCTGGGACAGGCTGTGGTAAGGTTGGAAGCGGTACAGGAAGGCAGAAATATGCGTAGTTAGGCCTTGACTGCTTATTACTGGATCCCTGGACTGGAACCCAGGGGAGAGGGCAGCCTGAGTTCCCCTACCTGTCCACGCTGGAAGGTGACATGGAAATCCCCTGATAAGGGTTAAGAACTAATGAAACCCCCTGATAACAAGGGTAAGGAGTAGTGAGTCTGGAGGTCAAAGGACAATTGTTTGTTGGACTACTGGTTTACCTCTGAAGGAGTGGGACTATATGTGACCTGGCTACAGGGCTAATTGTAAGTAGAAGCAGAGGACCACAGGGCTAGAGTGGAGCTGTCAGCAGGTGTCCCTAAGGAATAAAGCCTGCCCAGCCAGCAGGGGCCATGTAGGCTGGTGAGTCAGATGTTCACAACCTTTGACAGAACATTTTAGGTGAATATGTACACTTCAGGAAAAGGTACAATTACAGGGAGACATTTAAGGTAGGCTCCAAAGTTAGGTTATGCTCTGACAGTTTAAATGAAGCAGCATTTTCATCCAGTCCAGAAGAAATTCATTTATACACTACACAATTCTCACCGAAGAACTCTCTTTTTTATGTACCAGTACAAGCTGTTATGTATTCCTCAACCCTCATTGATAGCAGAATTGGACCCTATGTCAATAAGCATACAGGGACACACAGACCTCCTATAGCCTGATTCAAAATCAGGCATTCTAATCTCAATTATACCATTGTAGGAGAACTCCATTTGAAGCCAATGGGCCAAATTCTGCTTTCATGTCAATGAAAAATGGAGTCACTCCACTGAAGCCTATAGAATTACATGATGGAAAACCATTGTGAGATCAGTATCAGGCCTTGATACACAGTGGTCTCCTTACCCCCAAAGAGCTGAGTTGTAGACAAAAACTAACACACTCAAAGAGTCAGATTCTCTTACAACTTGTTAAATCCCTTTTCACACCATAATGTGTGGTGGTGGAGACCAGCATCACAAACCAAAAATTACCATGATTACTTGATGCATTTTTGTTACTGCAAAACATTATTGTCATGGGAACAGGGGTGTTAGTTTATTATTCTTCTGCTCTACTTTCATTATACCAATTTTCTCCCTAAAATATCAATCAAACAGGGAAAATAGAAGCCTCTCTGAGCCAAGTACAATCTTCAAATACTGTAATTAGAAAATGCCCTGCAGATTTGAAAGAAAGAAGAGGAAAAGAAGAAACTACATATGGCAATACAATTTCTAGTATTTTGATCATATTCCATAAGAAGATACTTGGTATTCTTATGAGAATCAAGTGTGCTAGTCTACAGAAATCAAAGTGTGTGTTTTGGGGGGAGATAGAAGTATTTATAATACACTTATGTAGCTCACTTCATTCAAAAGAACGAGAGTCGCACACTGTTGGACAGTTTGTACTGCAATGCACTGTGCTTTTTAGCAGTGCCAGCACCATTATAAAAGGAAGTAAGGAAAGGGGTAAAAACATAACTAAAACTAGAATGGAAAACGTGATGGGAGGTGATGTTAGATTGTAATTGTCAACTATTAAATCCTATTCTTGTTGTTATGCTCATTGTGACACTGCACTCTATATGATTTTATGAAAGTATGCTGATAAGTGTGAATATAATGTAACTAAAATATACTTCATGCAAAAGGTCTCTTGTAAGGTATCATTACAAAGCTTATAATCTACTAAGTGTGGTCATCCTATTTGTATAAATGCATCATTCTTGTATCTGAAGTGGGTGAAACAGAAAAAAGGGAGTGGCCATCATACGAAATCCCCTAGCTACCACCTGAGCTGGAACAAGGGCTGTACCAGGGGAAAGGATTGTGCCCAGACTAGGAAGGCATGCAGTCTGTGAAAGAAACTTATTGAAACATCTCAGAGGGTGAGGTTTTATCTATATTCAGTTTTATTACTGTATTAGGCTTAGACTTGTGTGTTTTATTTTATTTTGCTTGGTAATCCATTTTGTTCTGTCTCTTACTACTTGAAACCACTTAAATCCTACTTTTTGTATTTAATAAAATCACTTTTTACTTATTAATTAACCCAAAGTATGTATGAACACCTGGGGGCAGGAGGGGGAAACAGCTGTGCATATCTCTCTATCAGTGTTACAGAGGGCAAACAATTTGTGAGTTTACCCTGAAAAACTTTATACAGGGTAAAACGGATTTATTTGGGGTTTGGACCCCACTGGGAGTTGGGCATCTGAATGTTAAAGACAGGAACACTTCTTAAGCTGCTTTCAGTTAAGTCTGCAGCTTTGGGGCACGTGGTTCAGACCCTGGGTCTGTGTTGGAGCAGTCTGGTGTGTCTGGCTCAAACCAGGCAGGGCTCTGGAGTCCCAAGCTGGCAGGGAAAGCGGGGGCAG
This sequence comes from Chelonoidis abingdonii, assembly GCF_003597395.2. Taxonomy (NCBI): domain Eukaryota; kingdom Metazoa; phylum Chordata; order Testudines; family Testudinidae; genus Chelonoidis; species Chelonoidis abingdonii. Next base: position 270,535,827 of record NC_133769.1, read on the forward strand.
AAGTAGTCTTGGCATATCAGTTGGCAATCCCCAGGGGATTTCTGTGATCCAACCCGTCACACTCAGGTTATCCAGATTATTAGTAATGAGGGGGAATCCTATTTAAATAATGCTTTAGTGACTGATTCTCCAAGCTCTGCTTAAGCAGTTTTCCCTTTATGTTAATAATGAGTGTTCTGGAGGTTTTGGGCTTGCAGAACAGGAGTCTTGAAGTGGCTTTTAATAAACAATCAGCCAGTTTACATATCAAAATGCAAAATGATAATAATATAATATATGGAGACATATCCATCTCATAGAACTAGAAGGGGCATCAAGTCTAGCCCCCTGCCTTCACTAGCAGGACCAATACTACTAATTTTGCCTCAGATTCATGGGGCAGCCCTCTCAAGAACTGGACTCTCAATCCTGAGTTTAGCAGGCAAAGGCTCAAAGCACTGAGCTATCTCTCTTTGTTTAGAATTAGTTGAACTACATGCTATTGTAATTTAAACGTTCTTTAACTTGCACTAGATTTGTATCTCAGGGACTGATTTATTTAGGATTTTTAGATCATACTGTAGGAGGGATTATTAGTTACACGAATAAAAAATATTTTGTTTTGGAAAGAATAGTGCCTGTGTCAATTACTTCAATGGAAGGATCTGTCCATGTCCTTAGTGTTTCCTTAGCAATCCCAGGAACTTTTACCTCAGGAAGAACAGACTAAGGAGACAATAGGCAAGTTATTGCAGCAGAGTCCCAAAATCCATTTGTCGGGGTAACAGAGGAAAGAGGGTAGAGGAGCAAAGCTCAGAGGATGCCTTCTAACTAATTGGTGCTTGCTGCAGCAAAGAATTCAAGAGGAGGAGCCACAGTAATACCACCCATGTGTACAGCTGGGAAAAACTCTTCAGTAAAATAGTAAATTTGATAGAAAATGCTGTGTTGGGGCAACTGAAGCTATTCAAGAATTCAGGTCAAATTCAATAGTTTTGGCTGAATAAAAAATAAAAAAAATTTTCCAAAAGTTTGCCATTTTTGAAACAAACCATTTTGACATTTTGTTTTGCAATGAACTGTTTTGTTTCAAAATGCTTCAAATCGACACTTTGTTTCAACATTTCACTTTCAAACTAACTGTTTCAGTTTGAAAAGAACTGCATTTCTGGGGCATTTTTGGTTTGCTCACCAAACAGCAAAATCAATTATTTGCTCAGCTCTACCTGTGAGTGACTAGAGTGGGGGACGTGATGGCTGGGAAGTTCTCTTAGCATTAGCAACTCTCATTAGCAACTCTAGTCTTTGGCAGAGTTAGAATGCTGAACACGCTACCTTGAGAGGCCAACCAGTGAGGGAGTGTGGGCCAGGTTCAACAGCTCAGAGGCTAATAAGGAAATCATCTGCAGTGGACAAAAAGGGAGAATTAAGGCTGGGATTGAAAAACTAGGTTTAGGGAGACAAGATGTTTGATGTCGGGAAAGAATGTAGATCAAAGGAGAATCTGAGGGATATATAGGAGTTTTCTTGGGACCCCGGTGACTCTAGACACTATTTAATATGTCTCCAGCTCTGGATAGAAGGATTTTTTTGGTGGGAATATTCTGGAGGGGGGAGGGAGAGAAAGGAGTTGCTGTTCTTTAAAGAAAATTAACAAATGTGTGAGTGTTTATGCTAGAATTGTTAGACTGGGCATTTATCTTAAGGGTGTTTTCTTTTTTTAAAAAAGGACAGATTTGCCTATATATTACTAGTTAGTTTTCACTAATATATTTTCATAATAGTGGCACATTTATTAACATATTATATTTAAACTATCAGCTAACGTTATCAATTTGATAAAGTAGGTGAAGTAATGTCTTTTTACTGAACCGATCCTGATTTCACTCTGACTTCCTTCTCCAAACCTGAAGACGAGCTCTGTGTAGCCTGAAAAACACGCACTTTTTAGCAACAGAAGTTGGTTCCATAAAAGAAATTACCTCACCTACCTTTCTCTCTCAGATCCTGGGACCAACACAGTTACAACAACACTGTAATTCTCAATTTGGTCTTTTAATGATGCAATAGTTTTCCTAATGGTTAGTAGTTTAATTTAGTTCTCTTTAAAATCTCTCTCTTTAACTTAATCCAGCACCAACTAGGTGGATTTTATGAGACATATGAAAACATATGGTCTCACTTCAGCTCCCAGTATGCTGAGAATTAGACAAAAACTAAACACTACCATCTAACCACGATTAGAACATGTGGTTTAGTTAGCAATCTTGGCCCAGGAGCATCTTGGGACTGATTTAGCATGAAAAATGCAATCTTTTCCTCACCCCAATCTTATCTCTGTAGATCACACTGCAAACATGAGGCAAAATAGAAAAATGAAGTCTGTCTTCTATATTGCTCTCAGTCCCTTACTTTGTATTTCTCTCAAGCTTGTCTCTGCTTCCAAAATAACAATTGCTTTCAGAGACTGGGAAATCTATTACTGGAATTTATATGGGCTTTTGGAATCACATGAATCTATAAATATTCTTGCATTGATGAGACAAATACTGGAGAGAAATATAGACACAGCACTGAAAGCCCTTCCTAATTCAAATATCGACCTGGCAACAAAGACACACTTTTGAATTGTCTGTGGGAATGGAGGAGCACCAGCATCTGAGTAGAACCTTGCTTTCTTACTCTCCATCCTAGCCATGGTGGCTAACTCCTAAGCAGTCTCTTGTTTCTTTATGAATGGAATTGGAGGCAAGACCAAAGCGTGGTCTTACATTTTTCATCTCCCTGTTTATTTTGGAATACCAATACTAAAAGGGAGGCACACTGGGACAAAATCTACACTGCTATAAGTGGGTGTAACTCCTCTGGGGCAAACTATTCTCTAAATTATATATAGTCGTAAATCTGCTGTATTATTATTCAGATGAATCACTTTGGATTTACGCCAGCATAACTGCAAAAATAGAACTTGACCCTTTAGTTTACCTGCATTTGAGCCTTGTTATGGCAACTGTATGCATGCCCACTGCTGTTCTAGTAAGCATCTCAGATTAAAGTGAAATCAAAATGTAATTTTATGTAATGAAATAATAATATACAACAGTTGTCAGGGGTTTCAGATCAGGAAGCAAGTTCAAACACACCTCTTACTCTCAGAGTTACTCCAACTGTTTAAATTCTATTGGTACGATTCTGATCTCATACCAGTGAAATCAGAAGTAACTACACTTCAGTCTATGCAATAACCTTAGTGTAAAACTGGAAAGTAAGATTAGACCCAGGCCTTCTATATTGTACTAGGAAATGTAGTACTAATTTGTGCTATGGGACAATTTTTTTCTTATTATCTTTAATCACAGTTTTCACACGATTCTCTGAGTGAAGAGAATCTAAGGATCATGTATCTGGTGTTTGAAGCTAAAATAATGTGGCATTAACTGGTGTAATCTTCTGAGAGAGTGTGAAACCTAGGATTAACACCACTGAATTGAGTTTAATAACACCACACACCAGACCCACTCCTAAAATCAATTTGTAATTTTCTCAACTACCTCGCAGTTTAGTTCTTGCCATTATTTTTCCAGTGAATGCCAGTTACCTTCTGGAGGGCCATCCTTCTTAAGTAACATTTCCAGTAGCCTCAAGTAACCAGATACACTTCAAAATATTCTTTTGCAGCGTACATACCAAGCTTCCACGTGTGCTTATCCCATTCATCTTGGAGGCACCCTCGTGGCTCCATATTAACTGTGGAAAAGAGTTTTTCCACTCTAAAACTGGATGTAAATCCCACAGTATGTATTATGCCAATTCTTCCTGTGATGGTGAACAACAGATAACTGTCCTTTGGACGCAAACAAAAATATTACTGCCTATCTGTTTTCATAAAAATAAACTTACCCCACTGTGACCCAGGGACCCCATGGTGCCAACTGGCAGAGGGCACAGGTGGTGCATAGAATTTTACAGGGATCCCCTGGGTCAGATATATGCATAACAGTTCACCAAAGGGTGGCATATGAGGTCTCTTCTGAGAGTTGTCATAATCATCACGCGATGTATGCATGGATAATATTAAAGGAGTTATGTATTTATACTAACAATTATGTTCTTGAGATCTTGGAGTTCAGGCAGGGCACCAGGCACCAGGTGGTAACATATCTAAAAGATATTCCTTTCAGGCAGGAGATAACAGACACCTAGCTTCCTGTCTGGTCATGTGTGTATTGCATGCTCATTTGCATAATGAGCCACAGGCAAAAGGCACTTTGCTTCATCCTGTGCATTTATTCTTTTGTAGATTTCAGAAACAGCAGAGGGTGTCCTGATTATGAACGGAGAGAAAGTCTTGTTCTGGTCTATCTTGGGGTGCTTCACATGGGAAACAAGCTGCTATTGTGCTTATCTCTTGAAAGGAGGGTCACAGCCAAGCCTGGGGGAAAGAGCTGCATTGATTTTGGGTGGGCAATAATCTAAAAGACATAAGAGCATCTTGTTAATTAAGTCTATTCTCTAGAATGCATGTTATGTTTTTATTTTATATATAATAATTTGTTTCCAATACTGGACTTCTACTTGCTATTACTCAAGTCTCTAGGCTTTGTTAAATAAACCTATACTTCATTTTACTTTAAACATAACTCAGAGCTGAGTGTGAGGGAGAGTGGTGATCTGAGAGAGAACTGGTAAGCTGGGGTGTACTCTTTCTCTGGAAGCAGCAAATCTACTAATACTGTGAGTGTCCAGGGGCTGGACACTCCAGGGAGACACTGAGAGGGCTCAAGGGTTGGGATGTAGTAGTTACCAACTTGTAGAAGTGATAGCAGGGCCTGCAGTGCATAGAGGAGGGTGCTTGTGTTGTCCATGGCCAGTGGAGTTGGGAAGCTGATGCACAGTAGGGACACACAAGATTTCCTTGTGCAAAGGCCCGTTGCTAGCAAGGCACCTCACAACTCTGGGTACACCCAGGAAGGGAGTCACCCACCATTGCTATCAAGAAAAGTAAATCTCAGATAGAGGTCACATTCTGCATGATCTACTATACAGAGTCACTTGAATCGCTTCCATATTTTATAATCATGCACCTTTTGCTCAGGAGTGGCTACTAGTTAAGAAGAGAAATTACATTAAAGGCTAGATTGTATCTGAAAGGTGTAGCCCCAGCCTCAGCCGTGAGAGAATTGTTTGTGATGGGGCTGTGTTGCAGTAGGAGTCCTGTCAAGGCTGATTCCCCACTCTGTCACTCTGAGTGCAGAAGGTGGAGACCTGCAAGGATTCTAAAAATAATACTAGCCACTCCAGGCTGGTATTAAACTCCCAAGGTTACAGCTTTTCTCTGACCCCTTGGCTTGGTAAATGGTGCCACCACTCAAATGCAAAAAAAAAACCCTTGACCCCAGGAAAGAGCACTTTGAAATTCCTCTCTGTGGGATACTCTCAAGCCCTTTCTTTCACACACACACACACACACCCCAAAAATCCAATCCTGTTCTTAAAAAAGGTAAATTTTATTAAAAACAAAAAGGAAAAATTACATCTGGAACTTGGGCTTTTGCTAGATTTTAAACAAGCAATTCCAAAAATCAATCACCCAAAATAGCTTTCTTGGGGGGTTCAGCTTAAAGCTTACAAGCAAACAAAAGCATTTGGGGCTAGCACAGAGGCGATCCAGAAACCAAAATAAAAAATAAACCTGATTGTGTCTAACTAAACATTCCCTATCCAAATAATTTCTTCTAGGTATGGAAGATGAATTTTCATACCTGGTTCAAACCTTACACAGCATTGCTGCTCCGTCTCTCCTTCTCCAGAGAACAACAGATAAAAGGAAAGTTTCTTTCCCAAATTTAAAAGTTCTAGCCATTGGCTCTTTTGGTCAGGTGCCCACTCCTTTTCTTTTACCTGTGGGCTTGTTAACCCTTTACAGGTAAAGCAGGCAGAGAACATACACCAAGAGGGATTTTACAGCTAATTGGCTGGCTGGGTGTTCATGAATGGGGGCTACCCCCCGCCTTCATTTATCACAGATGGTGCTGGCCAGTCTGGTTCAGGTCGGGTCCACACCGGCTGGGATTTCTTCCTGGAGGTTTAGGAAACAAAGTTAGTAAGATTCATGCACCTCTAATTTTACTAATAATTATATGAAGAACTAAACAGTACTTTTTACATTTTAAGGACTACATTGACTTAGAATGCAGGGACATTTTTACCCGACTGATTCTGGGAAACCTTCCTGGGAGAGTGCATCAGCCACTTTGTTAAAGGCTCCTGAAATGTGTTGTATTTCAAAATCATTTCCTGAAGAGCTAAACTCCACCAAAGAAGTTTTTTGTTAGTCTCTTTGACTGTGTGAAGCCACTTCAGTGCAGCATGGTCAGTCTGCAGGTGGAACCGCTGTCCCCAAATATATAGGCATAGCTTCTCCAGAGTATACACAATGGCGTAACATTCTTTTTCTGAGACTGACCAGTGGCTTTCCCTCTCACAAATTTTTTTGCTGAGAAACACGACAGGATGGAATTGTTGATCTGGTCCTTCCTGCACTAAAACTGCTCCTACACAATGCTTGGATGCATCTGTGGTGACGGCGGTTGGTTGAAGTCTGGGGCCCTCAGTACAGGGTGAGATATAAGGGCCGCTTTAAGCTAGTTAAAGGCTTTCTGACACTTCTCAGTCACTGAACTGCATTTGGTTGTTTTTTCCTGGTCAGGTCTGTCAGTGTGGTAGCAATTTGGCTGTAGTTTGGTACAAATTGTCGGTAATACCCAGCCAAGCCCAAGATGGATTGGACCTGCCTCTTTGACTTAGGGATAGGCCAATTTTGGATAGCATTTACCTTAGCCTGTAGGGGGTTGATAGTACCTTGACCCATCTGGTGTCCAAGGTACGTTACCCTGTTTAGGCCTATTTGACACTTTTTGGCCTTAACAGTTAATCCTGACTCCCTTATGTGCTGGAAGTCAGCTTGGAGGTGTTCCAGGTTTTTCGCCCATGAATCTGAGAATATAGTCACATCGTCGAAGTAGGCGACTGCAAATTCCCCAAATCCAAGCAGAAGGTTATCTACCAATCTGTGGAAGGTGGCGGATGCATTTCACAGTCCGAAAGGGAGCACATTAAATTCACACAAGCCTACATGGGTGATGAAGGCTGACGTTTCCTTGGCGGGGTCATCTAACGGCACTTGCCAGTAGCCCTTAGTTAAGTCTAAGATGGAGATGAACTGGGCATATTCCAGTTTCTCCAGTAGCTTATCTGTGCATGGCATTGGATAGCTTTCTGGGCGAGTTACAGCATTTAGTTTACGGTAGTCCACGCAAAAGCGGATTTCCCCATCTGGTATGGGAACCAGAACCACTGGAGAGGAGCAGACACTCTCAGAGGAGTGGATTACACCCATTTGTAACATATCCTTCATCTCCCTTTCTGTGGCAGTTTTGGCTTGAGGAGGGTTGGGCTCTAGTTGGGTGAGCATCACCTGTGTCAATGGAGTAGTACGCCCATTCTGTCCATCCTGGGGTGGCTGAAAACATTCCTCCTTCATTTATCACAAGCCCCAAGAGGATTCCTGGCTCATTCAGACTGCAGCAGAAGCGCTACCACCTTTTAACTGGGTACATGGGGCAAAAATGTTGTATCTGGCCACTTTCCCTGGCTGGACTGGAGGGACAACACAGTCATGGTCCTGCCCTTGTTGGTTAGGAAGATTTGTGCAATCAGCAGCACTAGCATAGCACAACAGGAGGATTCTCAAAAGCATTCGGTGCTGGCCCAAGTCTCCCATTGGCATCAATGGAAGTCGTACCATCAATATCAACGGTAGCAGAGTTACACCAGCACCGAGAACTTTTTGGAAATCGCACCTGTTGTGACTGAGTCCTGCACAGGGGTGAAAGGAGAGAGAGAAAAGCTCTTTGTTCCCTCTCCATAGATACACATTACTTTAAACCTCCTTCTTGGCTTGGTTTTTCTTACACTGTTATTTCATAAAATGATTTATGGTTTTGGGAGCAATGAAATCATCCTGCAAATAACATTCTCCCCCAGGCAATTTGGGAATAAATCTTACTGAGGTCATGGAAGCAGCATATGGTAATCTCCGCTTTACCTTTGGACTCTGCTGGGTGGCTTTGTGAAACAATTGCCCAGTCTCGTGTGGCAGAATTAAAGACACATGTGAGACTTTTAGTGAGAAGATGTGTTTCGTTTGGGGTTGGCTTTTTTCCCACGTGATAGGTCATATACCTGTGGCAAACCATGGGGGTATTTTTCGGTCTCTGATCTCCATTATTGGAGATGGGTTACTGGATAATAGCAGTGCTTCCCAAACTAGAAGTCATGCCTCCCTTGGGGAGCTACAAAGGGTTCATGGGAGAGCCCCAAGTGTTTGGGGAGAAATTGTAATTGATATGACTGTTTGTTTTTTTCTAAATAAGAGACTATTAAACTAGGCTTAAAAATCACCTGTCTTATCTACGGGTCTGTGTTTTATGCTGCTGTTGCTGCTTCCACGGCCTGAGAGCCTGTTTGTGCCCTCCACTGCTGCAGTGGGGCCTTCAGCAGAGAGATTTCCTGCTTGGAGAAACATTCATCAGGAAGCCTCAGCTGAAAGCCCCCTACTAGAGTGGAGGGTAAAGAGAGGTTCTCAGTGCCAGCAGCACCAGCACCAGCATGTAGGGCAATAGGGCTGAGGAAGAGACAGGTGCATCTGATCTTTATAATGGAATGATATCTACCAAGTGCTAAGCCTACATTTAGCAAACACTTGGCAGAAGAAGATCATTTTAATAAAGTTAAACAAAAGAACCATAGACAATACAATGATCAGATGCATGGAGTGGAAAATACAGTAGCAGGTGCATATATATATACATAGGACGTGAAAAGATAGGAGTTGCCTTGCCAACTGGGGGGGGTCAGTCTAACGAGAAAATTCAATTAACAGTAGAATACCAAGGGAGGAAAAATCACTTTTGTTGTGGTAATGAGGGTGGCCCATTTCAAACAGTTGACAAGAAGGTATGAGTAACAGTAGAGGGAAATTAGTATGGTAAAATTAGGTTTTGTAAGACCCATCCACTACTGTATTTTCCACTCCATGCATCTGATGAAGTGGGTTCTAGCCCATGAAAGCTTATGCCCAAATAAATTTTGTTAGTCTTTAAGGTGCCACAAGGACTGATACAGACTAACACAGCTACCACTCTGAATACAATGATCATTGTATTATGCTTGAATTTGTGTGTCTTGTTATTACTACAGAAAGTCCACAACCACAATGAGGCATTTGGTTTCAAGTGGATGAAAGTATAAGGCCAGGGAAACTACAGAAACATTTAGAAAACAACACCCTGAAGTCGTGAACAAGATCCACAATTTTTTTCTTCTGAAACCAAAAGAATTAAAGCAGAAAAAAGGCACATCTAATGAAACAGCTGCTCCTCAAAAAGCCTTAATAGCATCTTACGTTATGACCATATGAATTGCAAAATGCAAACAAGCACACATAATTGGTGAGAGCCTTCTGCTTCCAGAAGCAATAGAGATGTAGAATTATGAATGGGAAGCAAGCAGCCATGGCACTGAACACCATTCCTATGTCAAATAATACTATCCAACAACGCTCTGATGACCTTGCAGAAAATGTCCAGGACCAGTTGATAGAACAAGTTAAGAAAAGTCAATATTTAGCACTGCAGCTTGATGAATCCACAGACATAGCGAACACCGATCATCTTCTGTGTTATGTGAGATTTGTCAAAGCAAGGTACACTAGCTGAAGAACTTTTATTTTGCAAAGAAATTCCAACCCAAACAACCAATGAGGAAATAGTCTAGAACCTGGATAAATTCAGAGTGGATGAAGGTCTTAACTGGACTATGTGCGTGAAGTTGTGCACTGATAGGGCAGCAGTCATGACCAGAAAGAATAGTGGGGTGGTAGCACAAGTAAAGAAAGTGGCACCAGCAGCAATTTGGACATACTGCATGATCCATCATCAAGCTATGGCATCAAAGAAGCTGCAACCTGAAGTACGTGAGGCTCTCCTCATTGTTATTAAAATGGTTGATTTTATTAAATCTTGAGCAGTGAATACAGAGGTGTGCAAAGAGAAAGGCTCTGATCACACAGACCTTCTGCTTCATAGTTAAGTCAGGTGGCTAACGTATAGCAAAGTGTTACAATATATCTTTTAATCCCATCACAAAATTAGAATTTTTCTCCTTGGAAAAACAAACCTTGTAGGTTTCATAGGTAATGTGGACTCCTTAACTATGCTACGTTAGCTGGTGTACTTATTTGGCAAACCGAAGGCACTGATTCTAATACTTCAAGGTAGGAATACAAATATATAGTACTAGATGTGAAAAGAAAAATCAGGGGGATTTTGAAATAGGAGTTACTGAGATGTTTTCAGTTTTATCAGACTTTTAAAAAGAACAGAGTGAAAGTGATCAAAATGTTATTGAAGACCAAATATTAACTCATTTGTCCGGATTGTACTCCCATGTTGATGATTATTTTCCTGGAATTGAACATGAATTGCCAGATAGTGATTCGGTCTGAAATATATTCTCAGTAAGAATTGACTCGATTCCAATTTTAAGTATCTCAGCTCAAGAAAAGCTCTTAGAATTATCAAGAGATCACATGCCAAATCTAACCAATCTGAAATTCTGGATTTCTGTAAAGGGAGAGTAGGAAGAATTCAGTCATGAAGCTATGAAAGTGCTGCTTCCATTTGCTTCCAGTTATCTCTGAGAGGCTGGATTTTCAGCAATAATATCTGAAAAATAAACATAAAAATTGTTTAAACTTGAAAAATGACTTATGTCTGGTGCTTTTAGATTCAGCCATACATTGTGCAACTATGGGACTGTTTAGAACTTCAGTCTTCTCACTAAAATCTAAGTCTGAGTCTGAACACAGCAAAAAAATCCAGTTTCAAATTACAATTTTTAAAACCTAGATTAGATCAGAGTATATAATCAAACAAGCTATACGTAGCTGAATAAAGTTGCAAAACTTAAAATTGTACTGTTCTGAGCTCTTGAATCTAATGTCCTGAGTTGGTTAAATAAATAAATAAAAATAAAAATGTTTTTTGGTTGAGCGATCACATTTTAAAGTATCAGAAAGGGAGTCACAGTACTAAAAGGTTTAGGACCCATGGCAGTAGAGGATCATTGGTCTGACCTGATCTGGCAATGTCAATGTTTGTATTCATCCCTGCCCCACCTGGATATTGTTAAACCATCCCTATAAGGGATAACTGTTATATTGGCTGAAAATACTTCCCGGGGGAAGAATACTTCCAAACCTCCCCAATAAGGGCCTTATTCTTCTTGTCAAAAATTACCTCGTAGGCTGCTTAAACTGCTGCTACATGTCAGTCTGGTCCTGCTTGACAAACAAACGTGTGAAAATGCTGGAGCAGGTAGAAGACATGTCAAAGTTAGACTCAGGACTCACAGTTTGTCAGACCACTCTGTTTTATTAGCACAGCGCTCTGCTAATACACCCAGACAATGTGAGCAGCCACACAAGGCCTAAACAGTCTTATTTATACAGATAAAAGAGCGGGAATTAGACAAAGGGA